>NC_136063.1:455775521-455955521 GCF_964261635.1 Lissotriton helveticus | reverse complement strand
ATTTTTAACTGTTTTAATCCTTGTTCAAAGCGCTATTTGCTCTACACTGTAAAATGTTTTGTACTTAAAGGTGCACCACGCATCTCAAGTCTGTCAATTCAAATATTCAATTGTTTTTTTTAAGGAAATGCATTTCGCAGTCAACCATGAAACTGAAGCCTTATGCCAACAACATCCTACTAACTCACTTATCGCCCTGCATGTCAATTTCAAATTTATCACAAGTGGTTATAGAATTCAAGGTTCTCATGATATACAATAAACTGGCCAAAGTGCAACTCAATGTCCATGTCTAAATATAGGACTGCACACTCTATAGAAGACTACATGTCAAGTGGATTACAAAGAAATTGAATTATCAAGGCATTTTAACCAGAAGGAATATACATGAGATGATTACAAATAACCTTAAACCATTGCAGAAATAACTATTCTAGTGAAATAGTAAAAATTGCAACTCTCCCTATGGAGTAGGATTGAAAGCATTACAATGACAGTCTTACCATGGTCCAACTATGCCTTCGATATACTACCCTTAGGAGTACCTTGAACCACAACAAATTGTATAAATTGTATAAGGTTGCCAATTATCAACAAGCATTGGTATAGCCAATAGGTCTCACTTTTGGGAACTTATAAATATTTAGTTATGCAGCACAAAATCCTTGGTGCAACAACATCAACTGTTGCATGGCTAAACACTTATAAGGTCCAAAACGGCGAGACCTATTGGCTATGCCAATGCTTGTTTATGTATTGGTCTAACAATAGCCCCTTTCCAGCTATCCGGAAAAATGCCAGTATTTAAAATCCCTTGGAACATGTTGGAAAAGAACTCCGCCCACCATTCTATGTTTGTTTTTATAATAACAGCTGGTAAATTATCGGGGCCCGCAGCCCGTGTTAAATTTAACGTAGTTATTATACCTCTAATTTGGTCAGGGGAAAAGAGCTCTTTTATCTCTTCCCTTGTTCCAATCCAGGCGTTGGCTATTGTTTCCTTCCTCCTTGGCCATTTACCGTAAATTTCCTCTAGGTATATCACCCACTTGTCCTCTGGCACAGAGCACTGCAGGGTCCCTTGGACTTTCCCCGTACATTCCTGTATTAATTTCCAAAAGCCTTTCACATTTTTTTCTTCCATTACCTCTAATAGGTTCGCCCAACATTTATCCTTAAAGAGCCTTTTTTTGTCTCTGATAATAGACTTATATTTTATCTTTATTTTCCTTAGTTCTAATACCGCTTCGTCACTATAGTTACCTCTGAGACGTCTCTCCAATTTCCTAATACCGGCTTTTATTTTCCGGCATTCATCATCAAACCAATGTTTAGTGTTATTAGAATGTGATTTGACATTATTTA
Organism: Lissotriton helveticus; assembly: GCF_964261635.1. Taxonomy (NCBI): domain Eukaryota; kingdom Metazoa; phylum Chordata; class Amphibia; order Caudata; family Salamandridae; genus Lissotriton; species Lissotriton helveticus. Next base: position 455,954,156 of record NC_136063.1, on the reverse strand, counting down.
ATGACTTATATTTTCCATGCTTTAATTTTATCCTGAGACATTCCACCAGTTGCCTTATTATTTCCTCGTACCAGGATATACCCTCTCCTGGTGCTAGGTTGTCTAGATTCACCGTCAGCTGGTGGGCGCTCAGTTTCTTTATATATTCCTCAGTAATTCGTGTAGTAAGGCGCTTAGGGTATTCCACCTCTACTGGTAACACTTTTTGTCTATACGGGGGGCTGTTTACCTGGAATTCAACCTGCAATGGATAGTGATCGCTACCCTCCACCCTGAGTATTTCAAACTGCTTAAGTAAATGGAAGTTCCAGGCCTGTATGAATGCGTAATCTATGGGGCACATTTGTTGCCCTACTTTAAATGTACGATTTGCGGGCTGGTCCGCTTCCTTTCTTCCATTCGCGCAGACCAAGCCCATGGCCCCCAACAGTTGCCCTAACTCATCATCTTGAGATGAGATGTCGCAACTGGGGAAATGTGCGGATTCTACTTTGTATACTCCTAACAGATCCCTCATCCAGGAGTCCGTTTTTTTGGGATTTAGTCTATGATTAAAATCCCCCAGTATCATAAGCACATCTCTTGGATAACAGTCACATAAATCCTCCAAGTCCGTTTTTAAGCGTTCCAGATCAGCATTATACTCATTTGTTTTCCCTTTCTGTATATATACATTTATAATACATAGAGTCTCTCCCCCTAGCATATTATTCAGGGTTCGCACTCTACTACCCAATGCCCAGTTACACTTGAGTTCGAGGGGTTCGATGTCTTTTGCAATCCTTGTGGAGACCAACGTCATCTGACCACCAGATGGTCTACCCACTATATTCTTTTTTGCTGGTTTTACATGGTGAGTGAAGCAGGGGTTTCGTCGCACAGCCAAGTTTCCTGGAGACATACAATATCGTTTTTCCTCAGGAGATTTTTTAAGTCTTCTTGTAACAATATTCTTTTGTGTCCATTTACATTCCAGGACAGGATAGATAGGCTGTGCGACGACCCTACTTCCTAATCAATATTACTCATGTAACCATCTTCCTCACTGTTCAAGTATGCCAACTCTCTATATCTATTCCCTGCAAGAACATCCTCAGCATCCCACCTCAGGTCTTTTGGTATTATTGTGATTTCAAGGGCGTCTTTCTTTCCTATACCTAGGCTAATCAGTTTTATTTGTCTTTCACCTAGTGCCGCATGGTTCCTGAGGAATGATTTCCCTATTTTGTCCAACAACACTTCCTCCCTTTTTAATATTCTAATTCCTTCCCAAAGCATCTCAGTCTCCGCCTTTTCTATTGCATCTTTTATTAGGGCTGAGTGAAGTAGGACCTTAGTTATTTCCTCTCCCTTACTATTTACCGTAAACCCAACTTCTTTTAGATCAGCGGTACTAACATATCTTAGACTGGGACACTTTGCAAATAAGGAGAGGAGCTGGGAACGATTCAAGGGGTTTAATTTTTTGTTTCTTTTCCCCCCTTTTCCTGACCTGTTGGCTCTACAAATATCCAAGTGTCTGCAGACAATTCTAGGTGCCTTTGTTGGGAATTTCCATCTGGCATTGCTTCCCTTATACGCCTGCTTACTTCTTCACTACCTCTTATTCTGGCACCCTTTCCGTGGGTTAAATTAGAGGGCCCCGCACCTGCGGACATATCCATCCCCCATGCAGCTGTTGCGCTCTCCTTTACCCCTGGTTGGTTCCTTATGGTAACCTTTTCATTTTTTCCCATATTATTCCTTGTTTTCCGTCTTGGTTGTTCCTCAGGTCTACAGCTACTTGCTCCTATATCTACGTGGTTAAGCTTTTTATTATCTTGCCTTGTTACCTTACTCATTATCTTGTGTGCGGGGGTTTCCCCCCTCCCCCATACTCCTGTTGCTTTGTCGTATGGCAATTAACTGGGGCCTTATTTCCTTTCCTTCACCGTGTTGTATTTTGCTTTCTAAACCTCTTTTCCCCAAACCTTTTTATAATCATCGGGCAGTAGGATATATATTCTGTTGGTACGTCCTCTGGGGGACTACTCGCCCTTCCCACAACTTCCCCCCTGACCAGTTTGTTATCCTCCTCGGCTTCTACTGGCCTTACTAGTGAGGGCATCAAGTTTTTAATCTGTGCCAACTCCCCGATTATATCTTTAAATTGGTCGCCTTGTCTTTTCAGAATGTTATTATTTAGGACTGAAACCTCTAAAATGCCCTGCAAGGTTTTCTGGAGCATTAACATAACCTCAAGCATGGATAGGCCGGAGGAGCCTGTCACCTCAAGGCTACGTAGAAGCCCTTCTGATAGATCAAATCCAGCAGCATTTGAATTTTCTTGTCCTTCATGTCCATTTAAGCTGGATTCCCTCCCAGCAATGTTTCCTTTACCCAAGGAATTGCTACAGTTTATTCCTTCTTCATTCACCATCTCTACTCCTAGGTCCTAGGTGAATATCGACTGAAACATCCTTGGTGAGGAGGAAAAGCGAGGTTCCATTGGTATCCCAGCAATTTTGAAGTCAGATTGGTTCAAGGCTTCTATGCTTGTAGCTGCCGAGTCCTCGATGGTTTGCGGGGACTCTAATGCACTTAACTCCTTATCTACTGTCTCTTTCCCTTTAAAATGTTTACCAATAAAAATTTTAATGGACTTTGATACCGCCGACCCCCCTTTTGCGCCTGCTGACTTAGAGGTTGTCGGCGCTAGCTGTGGGGTTGAGCTTGGAGGGGTGGTTGCTCCATTGGCTATTACTCTGCTGCCGGTTAGAGATGCCAAATCTTTTATTACGTCATCCGGACCTTTCAATAAATCAGTCACTTCCACCGTCACAGATTTATTTCCTGATTTTTTAGAGTTTTTCTGGACCTTACGTGGTTTAGATTTTCGTAAGGCCATTGCCTTTGCTTTTTCTTTTCTTGAATTCTTCTTTCCGGTGTACGAAAATTGCGGTAGAGTTTTTTTTTTCACTTTATTGGCATCCACCTCTGAAAAGATACGCAGCTACCCCCACTCCCTATATACTTCCCCTAATTATTGTATTATTGAAAAGGGTAAAAGTGTCTCTTTCACTTACCTCTGTTTCTATTGGCCCGCACTCTTTCCTCCGCCTCTCCACTCAATTTTCCAGGTTGTGTGCACAGCCACTTATATGATAATTAACTGCTGCAAACTCTGGTGGCTGTACATTCCCCTCCACAAAACCATACATACATAAAGTGCTTTATACACCTGTTGTATTGATCCTGCCACCTGCCACTTATCGAGGTATTTATACTTGGCTTGTTGTCTGGTTTGATGTCTGGCTGCCACAGACCTTTATGGTGCACAGGCCCCGCGTTCCATATCTCCAGCGGTGAGGTGGGGCTCTTTCCCGTGCCTCTCGTGCTTCTCGCGCTGGGGCTTCACCGGCCCTAAACCAGCCGCGATGGTGCGGGCACCACGCCCTCTCAAACCCCCGCAGGTACCGGTCGTCGCCGTTCCTACACCAGCTGCTCCTGCCCAAGGTCCGTACTTCGAGCTCCGTGATCCGCTCTTCGTAAAGCGGCGGCGGCGGCGGCGGCAATCAACACAGTCAGAAAATGCAATCCTGCCCGGACTTCGAGCTCCGTGATCCGCTCTTCGTAAAGCGGCGGCGGCGGCAATCAACACGGTCAGAAAATGCAATCCTGCCCGGGGTCTCCTCAGACCGTCAATCCGGAAGTCGGAAGTTGGAGTAGACGCCGGACGTGCTGGGAAGAGGGAGGCTCAGCGAGTGCTCGGGCAGAAACAGAGAAACAGCAATGGGTCATTTGTGTAGATCCTTCAATGTTTTTTTATAGAAACTAACAGTTAAATATAGGAAAAATAGAAAATTAGTTGAAAAAAACAGCCATTTGTGCCATCGTTTTCACCTGTAACATCTTCCAGTTGTGACAGCTGTTTGAAAGCAATATACTGTTACATCCGTTGGACTCTTCTGGTAGTGGGTATATATAGGACTTGTAGGTTCACCAAGATCCAGACGAACCCAGAGCCAATAACTGAGCAGCATCTTGCAATGTTTTTTCATTATGTACCGGGTATATATCAATTAGTTTGGGAAACTATATACATGGAAAAATCGGTATGAAAGACACCTATGTATTTCTGAGATTGGAACAAAATATAGAGTTTAGAAACAGTAGATATTTACACATTTCCGAAATTGCGAGTACCCATAGTAGCATGAGAATTATAGGTCCTTTTTCAAAATGACTTCTTTTTTTACACATTGGGGTGTATTCTCAAGGAGCTATCGCAGTGTTATCGGCACTTTATTGTAGCAAATGTTGCGATAAAATTACCGCCCCATTCACAAGCTGGTGCCAACAGCCGATATCACCAGTTTTCCAGCGATAGCAGACGCAAAAATCATTGCCATGGATGGCCCCAGCAACTATCGCTAATGAGATGCAGAGTAGACGTTCCCGAGCAAAGACCTTCAACAACACCACTCCACAACATTCTCAATGACAAGCCACATCTGCAATAAGATCAAAAACTTGCCATGAGGTGCATTAGCAGCAGAAAATTAACACCTGCTCTGACCTGGTGAAAAGTCGGACGACAACCGGCTGCAGCCAAGGGAGCACAGCCCAAAGACAAACATGAAGAACAACAGATGCCCCAAGCAACTGAACATGCAGCACGGAGTCCCATTTGGGCAACAACACCCACCGCCACCACACCCAGGACCACAACACCCCCTCCCTGGGGCCACCACAGAGGCAGCACGGACAAAGACAGCAGACCCACAGGAAATGCACCAGCCTCACTGACACAACACCAGAGGATGCCATTGCCCACTACAGGCTCAAAAGGACAACCATCCTCCGCATCATGAACATCATTGTCCAACAGACCGATGGCACCAACATAGCAGACAACCAACATCCCATCCCACACAAATCTGCTGGCTGTGATGCACCTGTTGGCCTCTGGTACCCCCAACCAACACCCTCCACAGTCGGAGAAGTCTCACAGACAGCCGCATCCAAGACCCTCACACGTATCCAGGATTCCATCATCAGCCTAGTACCACATTATCTATACGTCCACCACAATGTGCAGGATCCGATGGAGACCAAGCAAAGACCATAACCCATAGCTGGATGCATGCAAGTGTTGGGGGCAATCAACAGCACACATGTCCCACTTGTGCCCCCGGGTGACCCAGCTCACAATTATTGCAAGATAAAGCACACGTCTCACATCAATGTGCAGGCAACATCCGAACACCGTGGAATCTACACCAATGTCGTCGACAAATACCCAGCTACTATGCATAATTCCTTCATCCTCCGACAGTCCATCATCCACCAGAACTACCAAGATGGCACCAAGGGAAATACACAGCCCCTTTGCAAGTTCAAAATTAATACTCCACACACCTCAACTCCACAATCATGCAACTCACAACTCTGGCAATGCACACATCACAAAATCACATACAAAATGCAAAACAACATGCCCAGACACGACAGCACAACTTACTGTGGTAACCTGGGCCAGCCATGTACATGAGCCATCAACGGCATGGCACCTCGGACACACAATAGCAGAATGTGGGGAGAGGTGGGAACCAGGTATGTGTGAAGGAGGCAGGAGAACCATGATTGAGAAAGTACAAAATGCCAAGAGTGGCGGCGATGTGCTGGACAGACCGCAGTATGCAGAACACATCCATATCTATGGCTACATACACCGCTGGTGTATGGAGTGTAGTGGACAGTGGACGCAACCATGTCACGCCACTGAAATGTTGCCTGTTACATCCCCCCGTAAGTGTGAGCGGAGTTGGATGGCCCGGCGATCCTGTGCACCTGCCGTACCCCGGCCTGCTGAACCCTGAAACCGTGAGCCCCCCTGCGCAGCCAGGCCACACTGATCACCTGCAGACACCGGTGTGTGTCAAGGAGGGCCCACCTTGTGCCGCCGCAAGCTCCAAGCCTGAGTTCCGCGACCCTAACAGCCTCCTCATACCATCACACCCTCCACGACTCAGGCCCGCATTACTCCTTTCTCCTTGATGTACTCTATTGCTGCACCCGGCCTACACAATGGTCAAATAGGTCACACATTTGGAAACGAGTCTTGATTACACCATGGAAGAGAACATCAATTATGGCAGATTTTATCTCACTATACTCCCATCGATGTGGTGTCACCAAGCGTGTGCATAGCAGTCCATCTACAGGTGTCCGTGGGCCCACGAGGACTACCACCCTGGGGCCACGCTGCGTTCGAGTGGTTCGCACATGAGGGTCTGAGTTTTGATTTGTTAACTGGTGACACTAACTCTGAGCATCACAAGCCAACGACACATGCCTGTGGGACCCTGATGACCGCTGCCTCCACCGTTGTCCAGTAGGTCACACATTTGGGGCTGAGTCTTGATTATACAATGTCCGAGTACACACATTAATGCAGAAGTTAAATCCAGTTACTCCCTACAATGTGGTGCCACCAAGTCTGTGCAAGGCATCCCAAACATACGTATCTGTGGGCTCTTGATGACTACGACGTAGGCCTACACTACAGTCCAGCAGGCCTCATGCCAATCCATTCCAGTCCGTACCAGGCAGGACGCGTCATCGTCGCTGACTGAACATCCGCTTGGCTCAGGTGATTTTGCCAACGTCAACCACATGTCACCCTCAAATGCAATGTCAACGTTGTGTGTTAGAGTTCCAGAGGGAGTTCGCTGAATTGCGCTGACCGATGCCTTAGGCCTCCACTGCGGTTAAGTGGATCACACGCTATTTGAATTCAGTCTTGATTTATGTACGGCTGACTAGATGTCATTGTACAGGCATCAAAGCAGACTGCATCCCCTCTCAGCCCCGGTCCCAGTAAGTCTGTCCCCGACACTCACTGGTCGTACATTGGTGGCGTCTTATACTATGGACTAGGGGGTAGTTTCATCTTCATGTAGCTGATACCGAATTTGGTCTGACATTGAGGCTGTCGCTTGCCTCCCCACTATTTGCTGCTTCTGGATAAAATGAATCCTTCCGCATCATGCCCTGGAGGACACCTTCCACTGTCCCCCGCAACCCTACGCCACATTCACCTTTGACATGGATGAGTAACCGCTCAGTCTGCGTGGCCCTACCTCAGTGTACCGCAAGTCACGGTCCCGTGGCAGGGTGCCTGTGTCAGCCGCTGTGCATCTAGGGCCACTAACTCTGTGCAGCTCATGTCAGGGACCCTGTTTGATCCAATATGTGATGGTCTCTGAAAAGATGGCCTTGGGTTCGTCAACGGCATGTGCCTGTGGCCCTGCACTGTCCGCTGCCTCCGGCCTCATCTGCTGTCCACCAGAGCTCACACATCCAATCGAGTCCTGACCGGCCCGGACGTGGCATCACTGTAGTAGGCACACACCACCATTGCCAGGACCACCTCCAACCGCCATCTACCAGAGTAGAAATAGTGGTCCTGACAGACTAACGGAGTTGCTCACACCTGTCATGGATGCCATCATCTGCATGTTACCCTGCTCTGCACTCCAGGTGCCACTAACTCAGTGCACCGCTGTGGAGAGGTGTGGCTCACTGGTTAGAGGCGGCAGACCTGTAAGCAGAGAACGGCCCGGGACCAGGGTTCAATTCCCGACGCGGCAGGGTCTTGGACCAGGGTCAACGGACTCGATAATTCTCGCCTCAGTGCCTACTCTAACCAGGGAACACACTCTGTAACTCTGGGCATTAAGCTTGCCTCATCTCTACAATGGCCCCCCACAGACGCCGGGGATGCCTGGTTTCACCCTGGAGATAACCAGAAAGGGACCATCTCACAGGGAAAACCAGGACGGGTTCCCCAGCGGTCTACAGCGCCAGGACACTCGGGTAGAGTAACAGTGCGCTTTACAAGTATCCCACATAACATAACCCATGGTCACTGTTTGACTTTTGTGCTGTGGAGAGGTTGCGCTGCAATGTCACCTCAGGGAGTGTGTGACAACTGGGACGTTGATGTGGAAGATGATGCAGGTCTAACACACCTCACTGCGTCTGCATCAGGAATATCCCGTAGGGACACAACTCACGGACACTTCTGTTTGTATGTTGGGTGACCTCTGTACTTGCTCCAGCTCCCTCCATGTTGCTCAGCAGTTGACTCTGTTATTCAATTATCTATGTTACTGTTGCACTGGTGTCCACTGTTCAGGTTGTTGCCAGCACCAAGCACTCAGTGTGGGCTGGCTTGCACTCACCCCACACACATCCAGCACAGGCGTCACTGTACATGTGGCCCTGCCAATAAAGGGCCCAGGACAATGTGCGCATAGCAAGTTCAACATAATTTCTGCGTATGTCCCTGTGATTTTGTTGTATGCATGAGGGCCCTGGGCCCTACGACATTACATTGTGCTGTGTAGGGTAGGCGCAGACATGTCACTGCAGGCAGAGGGTTAGAGCTTGGACATGTAGCTTTGTTGTCACCCACTCAATACGTAAGGGGAGTGGACTGGGCCGTCATACGCAGAGCCAACTTGGGTGTGGGTTCGATATTTGCTTGCCCCTGGGCATGGTTCTGTAGTGGGAATGTGCATCTGCATGTGTCTCTATGGCAGGGTGGGTCTCCTTTGTGGGGTGTAGGTGATCCCTGAAGGATATTAGACACCCACGTTATGTGATCTGGTTCGCCTTCAATGGGTTCGGAAATCAGCCGCACCTGTTCGTGAACCTCTTTTGGCATTTTGACACCTGACATTGGGATGCCATGTGTGGCTCGGTGAAGTGTTGTGAGCCAGCCATGCTTGCGGGTGCTTCCTGCTGTGTGGTCTGTTACAGGGTCTTTTTTCCTCTGAGTAGCTTGGCTGCCCAGTTCCTGGTGGTGGGTTGCGTGGGGATGTCCATGGGCTGTTGTAGGGCGTCTGTGTCGAAGGTGGGGTGGGCCTCTCCGGCATAACTGATGTGTAGTCTTCTCTGCTCTGCTGGGGGTGTTGTGTGTCCGGCTGCAATATGAAAGGGGGATGCATGTTGACATTGTGTTAACATGTATGTTGTTGCATTGTTCTTGTTTACATGCAGACTGTATGACAATGTACATTGTGACTGTTTGGGAGGTGCAGGATTTGGAAGCAGGACCATGTACATTTGGACTACATGACAGGTGTGAGGTTGTACGTGTACATTTCCATTTTGCAGTTTCCAGCTCTGTCAGATGTAGTAGGCCTGTTTCTGCGAGTATGCGGACCCTGTTGAGTCCTCTGTTATGCACAGTTGTGTTTGCGCATTGTATCACATTGTCCTCAAAGTGGGTGTACTGGTCATGCTATGTGTGTGTGCTGGAGTGTGCTACAGGGAACATGGACATGATCCTGGGTCACTGTGGGTGTACAGTGTGCTAGACTTTGTTGTGCATGTGTATCATTGTGCCCATCTACCTCGTCCCCTCAGTCCTTGGTCGTTACTCAACCTGTGGATGTTGTGTCAAGTCCTCCCGAGCTTTGTCCACACTCCCGTCTCTATGCACCATCTCCACACGGATGACTGTGGGCTCTATTTCCTCCTGTGGCACAGGACTCCCACCTCCTGTCGCTGCCTTCCTGTTGTGGCTTTGTGCCTGGTTTTGATTTTCACATAATACCAGCGCCTCATGGCCTCCTCCATTGGCCTCCTCAACACTCCAACTGCATTTCTGGTAGTCTAATTGTGGGCCACTTGATGGTAGGGTTCCGTCCCCTCCGTGATGCTGATTTGGTTTTCCTGCGGACTGCAGCCCGCCTTCCTCTCCCTCTTCTCCCTGGCCTTCCCCGACCCCGTTGTTCCTTGCTGGTGGTCTGTGGGGGTTGTGGGGTTCGCGTCGGCCTCTGCACTTGGTCAGGGTGCATCCATGTTGCCATGCATTTTGTGTTGCTTCTGGTGTGTTGTATTTGTAGCTTTTATAGGGCATGTTCTCTATTTTGCAGGCCTGCCGCTGTTTTTTGCTGCTTTTTGTACCGCGCTTGGTCTCATCACAGGATTTTTTGCATGTGCATTTCACATTTTTGCAGCGTGGCGTTCATTTTTACGTGGACATTTGACACGTTATCTGGAGACTATCACATGGTACCGCCGTGTTGAGAATGCTTGTTTAACATGGCGTCATTTTCCCGCGATAAACTGCGATGTTGGGAGTTGCGTTAAGTAACTTTTGCGATGGTTATCACACATTCTTGAGCATATGCCCCATTGTCTTTCATTTGGAAGGCAGAAATGCATCGCAAGTCAATAGGTAATAACAGTTGCTTTACAATTCTGTGTTACCCTAAGTCTCCCGATTAAAATAGTACCTCACTTGAGTGGGTAGGCATGTTGCCTGCAACAGGAAACGGCCCAAAACGCAACGTGAACACAATTTATTTTTACAGTGAAAACTGACCCTTTTTTTGCAAAGGGCCAAGCTGTAGATTTTGAACCCTAGCTCTGCTGGAACCTAGGGAAACCTAGCAAACCTATACATTTTTGAAAACTAGACACCCAGGGGAATCCAGGATGGGTGACTTGACTGGCTCCCACCAGGTTCTGTTACCCAGAATCCCTTGAAAACCTTAAAATATGGTAAAAAAACACATTTTCCTCACATTTCTGTGGTGGAAAGTTCTGGAATCTGCGTGGGTCCACAAATTTCCACCCACCCCGCATTCCCCAAAATCTTCCAAGAAAAATGGTACATCACTTGTGTGGGTAGGCCTAGTGCCCGCGATACAGGAAATGACCCAAAACGCTATGTGGACACACCACGCTTTCACAGTGAAAACTGACCCTTTTTTTGCAAAGTGCCAAGCTGTAGATTTTGAACCCTAGCTCTGCCGGAACCTAGGGAAACCTAGCAAAACTATATATTTTTGAAAAGTAGACATCCAGGGAAATCCAGTATGGGGCGACTTGACTGGCTCTCACCAGGTTCTGTTACCCAGAAACCCTTGCAAACCGAACACAATGTTAAAAAAACACATGTTCTTCACATTTCTGTGGTGGAAAGTTCTGGAATCTGCGTGGATCCACAAAATTCCACTGGCTACAAAAAAAGCCATGTTCACAACTGGTTGAAGACATCAAAGGCGGCACTTCTCCTTGACAGCTATGGCAATCCAATTTGATTACTCGTTTGGCATTGTCAGAGTCTGCCTGAGTCCATTATCCAGCACTTCTATCCGGGGGTGTAGCTTCAGGGGGTTTTGGAGCGTTACACCCCCCCCCTAAGAAATGTATTTTCTGGTAAATAGTTGGGTACAGGTGCTTTCAGTCAAGTATGGTGAGATGGCTTTCCGATTCCACCAGCCATTTTTACATACACACAGGCAAAAACACACACACTCTCCCTTTGAAACCCTTCGAAAATGTTGGCAAGTTTACAAAATACTTTGTTTTCCCTCACTTAGTACTCCTACCAATCATCATTTCTCTCTCCTTACACTGCCCCTTAATCCCTTCTGACGCACCCTGTCCTCGTACAATGTATTTTAACCTTATATGTCAGCAAATCTGAAGCCCCCCCTCCAATCTTACTGATCAAGCTATGTCCCTGCTTCTATCACTTCTTGAACTGTGGTGTCACTGCTGTGATGAGACGCCTGTTACTTATCATACTGCAAGTTTCCTGTGCTAAGGGTGGTGAAGTTCACGGAAGGAAGGATCATCCAGCTGTAGAAAAAACTTTTGCCTCAGCTGAGAGGAAGCCAGTGAACTTCAGAGCTCCTGTCTCTACATAAAGTAAAAATTACCACTGTCAGAGCGGTCATGGAGAGATAGAAATTGTCAGAAAGCCTTACCTTTTACTGTTAATGTTAATTTTAACTTGTAGAGTGCTTAAAACCTGCAGGTCTTTAAGCACTTCAAGAAGATCTACGGATGTTCCAGGAAGAGATGTATCACAGAGGGGAATGTTATGCCCAGGCTTCTGTAAATAATAGGGTCTTAAGTTTCTTCCTGAAATAAAGGAGGCAGCTTTCAAAGCGAAACTGACCAGGCAGCCTGTTCCAAAGTTGTGGCATAAGGGCCAAGAGGGCTCGACTGTCTTTAGAGGTGTAGTTAAATTGTGGACATTTTAGGAGGCCCTCCGTGGAGGACCTTAGTGAGCGACAGGGGGCATATTTCTCCAGGTGACCCTTGATGTAATTGGGTGCCTGTTCAATCAGGGCCTTATGTGTAATGCAGAGGCCTTTCAATTTGGCCCTCTGCTTGATGGGTAGCCAGTGCAGTTGCTGCAGCAGGGGTGATGCCCGAGTGCACCTGGGTAGCTTGAAAATCAACCATCACCCCCTGGAGTTTGCCCAGCAGTGAGTCCGGTAGTCCGATATCGAGCAAGTTCCCGGAGTCAAGCCGGGCCAGAATCAGGGCGGCCACCACTGTCCTCATGGTAGCGAAGGAGAGGATGGGGGCGAGTCTTCTCAGCTGCCTAAGTAGGCTCACACAAGATCCGAACATGGTGGAGATTTGATTGGCCAGTGAAAGTTTGGCACCTATCTTGATTCCCAAACTTTTCACCACCAGAACTGGGGCTGGGGTATCACCCAGCTCGTGTGGCCAGTAATGGGAATTCCAGGGGTTGCTATCATTGGTAACAGCCAGCACCTCCGTTTTATCTGGGTTGTTCTTGAGTGAATTGGCTGCCATCCAGCTAACCACAAATCGCAGGATGTCTTTCACCCGAGAGTGAGCTTGTGGGGTGTTATCTATTTGTACAATGATTTGCATATTGTCCGCATAGTTGAATACCTGGCAGTTCATCAAGGCAAGATCCTTTATCAAAGGTCTGAGGTATATCTTAAACCAGAGAGGGGACAGTGCCGACCCTTGTGGAACTCCACAGGGGATAGACCCCTTCTCTGACACGCAGTCCCCCATCTGAATTTTCTGGGTGCGGTCTGTCAGGAATGAAGTAATCCATTGGAGGATTGACCCTCCAATACCAATGTCGTTTATTCTTTCCAGGAGTTGTGAATGGTTGACCGCGTTGAACGCTGCCGACAGGTCTAGGAGGACGAGGACACATGGCTTCTTGTTTGCTGTGATCCTGATTTCATCAGGTACAGATAGCATCACCAACTCCATACTATGGTGAGCCCTGAAGCCAGCCTGCCTACCTCCAAGTACTTGCCCACGAACAGAAGGACATATGTTCCCAATGTCCCTCTTTAGAAACACTCCAGATGCTCTTTAATTCTATAGCATCTGAGAATATCTCCTGGAGGGGATTTGGATAAAATAATAAATGACAAGAAGAGACTGCCTCTGGTCATCTGATTTCTGTACACTCTGTATTCTCCTCATCGTTATGTTCTGCCTTAGGATGTAGTGGTCTAGGAAACTAAGAACATGGAAATATTAGTTCTCTTTTACTACCCGTACTTGTCTTTAATTATATATCGTTCTCTAATAGTACTTGTACATATCCAGATAACTTTAGACAATTACTCCTCTTCTATTATGCTAATATTATTGATGTCTTAATTACAGTGATTGCTTTCTTATATCTTTTCTTATGTTTTCTCACAGGTAGTCCAGAAGTCTTCTTACACTAAGGTAAGTCTTCCTCACAATTTTCTATTTCTCGATATAAAGTTCTACAGTTTAAGAAACATTCTTATTTTCTTTGAAACAATGCATTGTCTATTAACATGGCTAACCAATTACTTAGAGTTGAAAAATAATCGCTCGCTTTATGTTCGATATTTCTTCTCCAATTGTGGTGACTTGAAATCACTTTGTGACGTCAGTGAAAAAGATATTCAGAGTTTCGAGTCCAGTGAATAGCACAGCCAACTCTAGTCATGCACAACTTCAATGGCAGATAATGATTGCAGTGAAAGCCCACTGCGCTTACTCTTTATATGCGACACTCTCTTCAAGTAAGTTGAGGAGGCGCTTGGATACATGAAGGGAAATCTTGCGCAAACTCCTTAGATACTACGCCGGAACTGGGAAGGGAGTCAACACAAATGCTCAGACTCTCGAACGGGAAACTAACCGTGACGAAACTCGAACGCTCTACCCTGACTAACTAAATCGACGGAGAGGCCTCGACAAGTTGCTTCGCCGGAATTACTTCAGGTCAAGTGCGTGGATTTTAAAAGCTGCATGCTGTAAATAGAATCTTCAATCAGGGGGAAAAAGACTAGTACTGCTCAGCATCAGAAATGTCAGCCATCTTGGAGTTCCTAATATTCCATAACTTACTCTTTGAGTTGCTAAACATGTTTTTCCATGTACCGTTGCACATATTGTGTTACTCTTATTTCCAGAAATCCTGATAGCTCTGGGAGCTGGTTGAAACGCCTGAGATGTGGATCTGGTTCTGGAATTCCTGCTCAACCTGATCACCTGCCACAGTCTCAGTTAATATTGCCATGTAGCTGCAGTGTGCAATTGATCTCACAGATTTCTTCTAATTACTCTGTCACCTCATATCTTCATATTACAAGTCTTGCCTGCACTAAGCAGTACTGCAAGTAGTGTTCACCACATGCAACCAAGAGGGAAAGGAGACCTCAAATGTGTGCTCCAATTAGAGCGCAGAGAACTCACAAGAGGTTAGCTAGCACGATTGCTTGATTGTGCTGATCCTCCTGATGAACTGCCTTGAGCAAAGATGTGAGGCACAGTCTCTGATGCGAGCAGACTTTGAAAGAATGCTTAGCATGTGGTCATTAGTGCTCAGTTCATATGTGTGATTAATTTGGATCGTGTGGTGACGCTGGAAAGTTTACAGCAATGTGTGGGTTGAACACCAGATGCATAGTATACGTGGCAGGGCTGCCCTTCCTCAGGCCATTGCTACTCAGGATGTCATCTGTGCTTTGAGATCTTCAAGCCAGACTCAACAACATCTTCCCAGAACATTTCTGTTTGCAAGACTTCTTGAAATTCCTTGGACAGCATCACCTCAATGACTTCCTTGAATTTATGGAAATATTCAACCTCTCCCGGAGCTGGCTTTAGAGGCATCAAGTTAGAGATGGCGATGGAGAATTAAATATTAATTGTTTGAATTGGGGGACTACACTTGGGCCCAATTACCCTTCCCTGCAACACCATACTGCGATTCTGTCTCGCCTTCAAAGCTGTGCAACAACTGAATTTTGGGCCTCTGCAGTGTTAAATACAGATCCTGTGCGAACCTTTGTTTCTGATTGGTGTCTCAAGTTGTGGAGCAATAACTACTGCTAAATGACTGTGGAATAAGGCCAGTCTCATGAGGTTTTCCTTGGATCTAAAAGGGTAAATGTACTGTGCCGCAGAAGAGTTGAATGTTAACCATAGTGCATCAGTTACTATAGTAGATTTTGTATATGTCTCATTTCTTTTAGAATGTTATCATTCAGGACAAATACATGTAAATTAAAAATCTGCGTGTATTTTATCCTGATGTAAGAGCAGAGAATTACATCAGTTTTGTGATCTGTGTGGTACAATACACCTGTCAATCAGGAGACAGAAGGTCCAACAGAATCTCCATCTGACAAGACGATCTGTACCAATAGCATCCTTTGTGTGCCTTCTCTCATATTCCTGTACACTTTCCAGCCGGTTTGCCATCATCAACACTGAGAGCACTCTTGAATGTCTTCTGCACTGTTAAGAGGGAGGGAGACTGGTGGGTTCCACACCGTACCGGCAACATGAGTCTGAAAAAAAGCTTCCCTCGAGGAAAGTTTCAGATCGAACCGGTCTTCCACCGGTATCTCAAGTAATTTTTATATGACCTTGCCTAGTAAAGTTGCACAAGATTCCGGTTTTAAACCTTTGACACACTTAAAATAATGGTATCATTTCACATAGGTGGTGAAAAACGTTTGCAAATTAAACAAAGGCCTACATAAATGTTAAATGTCGCTGCAAGCCCGCCTCATACTCTTTTCCACATCATTTGTCCTCGTTGTAGGTACTTTTCAAGTGTAGCTTGTAATGCCCAGCATAAGTTAGCAGTCTAGTGCTGAAGCCTGTATTCACACTTAACACCCACCCACCACTGATGTCACTGGTCATGTGACACAGCATCAATAAAAGAGGCCGAGCGCACGTGCTCTGGGCCAGTTGCACCAGACCTCCAGTGTGCCCTGTGTCAGCATGTGTGTGCCTGCCAGCATGTGGGCCTAGGGCCCATCACAGCCCCTTTACAATGGCGACGAGGCGGTAACGCGATGCCACGCGTGCCAGCCGTGAAAACATCGTGAAGGAAAAAGGAAAGGGGAGCTGCCTGCAGCAAACAAGGCACACCCCTAAGAAGACGTGAGCCGGCCGCCGCGAGGCCCATGAGGCGTGTGAAGAGCCTCGGGCCTGGAGGAAAAGAGGGAGGTGACTGGGAGCTCACCCCGCACCTCCTGTGCCCAGCGTGTGTGCCCCCTGCCTGGGGCGAAGAAAGAGACCAGCGCGGAGCCCAACCGCGTGGCTGAACAGGCCCGTCGGCCGAAGGTGAGCCCCGGCGGTGACCGGCAATGTAAGCGGAGCCCACCCGCTATGGACAATAAACAGTTAATGTGCCCCCTGAGATGAGAGCTGCGCCAGCTAGTGACTTTAATTAAGCAAGGCTCACGGAGCCCACCCGCGGCCTGCCTGCTGCGTCTGCTGTCCCCCACCGCGCCGCGTGTGAGGAGAGGCGGCCGCGGCAGGGGTGAATGATAATTAATGAAAGCAGCGCCAGCGGAGCCCACCCGCGGCCTGCCTGTAGCGTCCCCAGCCGCGTGGATGAGGTGCGGCGGCGAAGGAAGAACTGTGGGTGAAAACGGGACCAGCGGAGCCTACCCGCGGCCTGCCTGAAGTGGCCCCCGTCCCCCGCAGCAGCGTGCGAGGTGAAGAGCTGCCGGGCGGGATGGAAAGTGAAAATAAATAAAGCGGAGCCCACCCGCGATTGCAAGGGCGCCCATGGAAATGAACTGAATTGACAGCGGAGCCCACCCGCAGCGGAGCGCTAATCGCGCTGACTGATCCCCGCCCCGCGCCGCGTATGAAGTGTGGCTGCGGCGGTGGGGGAGGGGAGGCGACTATGGCGGTGCCCGGCCGCAGCCGGTAAACAAAGGAGCCACAGCTGCCCCCGCAGCCTGCAGCAGCGTTTTGTCTGTCCCCCGCCGCGCAGTGTGTATGCCTGAAGGCTGCGGCGGCGGGGTGATTCAAATGAGAAAACGTGGTGAAAACACACGTCGGAACGCGGCCCACAGCTCCACAGGGAGCGGAGAAAAATGACCCCTGCCCCGCGAGGACGGTGATAGGCTGCCGCGGGCAGAGAAGAAGGAGACAAAGTGCTGGATGTGGCCACAGGGAGGGTAAAGAAAGGTACACCCACCTCTGAGGTCCCCAGCGGGAGTGGAGCGCCAGCAGCGGGAACCAAGCTGCTGGGACCGATCCGGACACAGAAGGCACTGAACGTGCATGTGCCCTCCTGCATGACCCCAGTGGAAAAACAAGAGACTCACCGGGGGAAGAAGGAAGCCGTCCAGCGGTGCCTGCCCGACTGTTTGAACTGCAAGCCAACTCCCACGGCCCCTGCAAGAGCCAATACGAAAAGCAAGCATCGTGGAACCTGGAACTGTTGGAGGGTCCATGAAATGAAGACCGCAACGTTTTGAAGAGGGTTGGGACCTGTGAATGGGAACAGGATAAGGCAACACTGCCACCTAGTGGCCAGCAGGCGATATCGCGCCCACCAGGTAAATAAGCAACGTGATGGCTGCAATGTAGTAAAAGGGCACAAATACTTCAGACAGGTGCCAAAGATTAGGTAGCAGAAGCAGACTAAAGCTAGAGTGAGGACAAAGGAAAGAATTGCAAAAAGGAACTGAAGGACAAAGCGGAGCCTGGCACAAGTGACGCCCAGAGACTGATGGAGAACCACCTGCTGGTCAGGTGGCTACTCGTAAGAAAAGAGGAACGCGCCACAAAGTGCAAGGAAGCACTAGAAGAATTCCTAGGGAAAAGACAGCCATAATCACACGACGGAGAGAGCAGTGACGTCTTGTGGACACAGGCGATTCGATTCAAAGCATCAAGTACCCGACGACACGGACGAACAAAGGAGCAGAGTACACGCCCAGTGGCTGTCGACGCCACCGCAAGGAGTAAGAGGAGGATCTAAAGTGCGACACGGCCAGGAGCTGCGTAAGTGAAAGAGCAGTGACCGTGGTCAAGTGCAAGAAAGCACCAGGAGTGCCGCAAGGAGTAAGAGGAGGATCTAAAGTGCGACACGGCCAGGAGCTGCGTAAGTGAAAGAGCAGTGACCGTGGTCAAGTGCAAGAAAGCACCAGGAGTGCCGCAAAGAGTAAGAGGAGGATCTATAGTGCGACACGGCCAGGAGCTGCGTAAGTGAAAGAGCAGTGACCGTGGTCAAGTGCAAGAAAGCACCAGGAGTGCCCAAAGTGCTCAAAGAGGAGAGCGAGGAATGAAGGTCAGCACCGCGACGCCAGAAGCGACAGGTACTATCCAGCAAGCGTGAGGAAGACGCCAGGAGACAGCGCAGGTATTCTCCAGAAAATGTGAGGAAGACGCCAGGAGACTGCGCAAGAATGCGACAGGAGTGCAAGAATTCCACACCCCGCACGACAGGACCGCGCAGCACTGCGACGGAACGCGCCAGGAGAACCAGGAATCAGGCGCGCCAAAGTGATGCTACACAGTGACGCGCCGAGGAGACCGGGACGGTGAATAGCGACCAGGAAAAGATAGCACAGCATGAATACTCATGCCGAAGGTGAAAGCCGAACACCCAGGATGGTCGCCAAGGAAAGAAAAGAATCAACTGAGAAGATGGCGACAACCGGTCCAGTCACTAGAAGAAAAGACCAACGTCTGAGAGCCATGCCCAGAACAGAGGGAAACAGGTGGAGTGCACGCTACCTGGAGAAGACTGGCGGGGAAGGCCAAGGCAGTACAGTGACCAGACCACGTCGCAGGAAGGAACAAGGAGAAAAAGGGCGAGACGCCAAAATGAAAATGAAGAAGGAACAGGAGAAAAGGTCGCAACGCTAACCCTGGATGTGAGTGACAAGGAGACAGTGTCCTAGGACAAGACCAGGATGACACGTGCAGAGTGCGCAACTGCATGGGGAAGCCTGGCCAGAGAAGATGAAGGAAAAGGGACCAGGGTTCGTCGTGAGAAAAGGAGAAGAGAAGAAGAAGGATCGTGGTGGCACACCGCCACCCAAAAAAGGAAGAAAGGAGAAATCGGAATGGCAAGCTGCTACTGCAAGAAGAAGTCGCCCCTGCGGAAAGAAGCAAAGTGACAAGCACTAGAACACCTGAGTGCAAAGGAAGACCAGCCTGGCAAGAGCACCGGCAGTGCAGACCAAAGACAACCACCTACGAGCCATCCATCCACAAGGCGATCGCAGAAGAGAGCAAGCTAGACGGTTGGCGACATCAACCTCTGTGGTTTGAGCGGAAGATGTGGATGACGAGACTAATCAGGCCTCTGGAGGTTGAGGACCTGACCTACCTCGAACCAGCCCGTGACAAACCAGAATCGGAGGCCTCGAGGGACTCTGGTGGCAGCAAGTCCCGCACGGGAGACAGGTCTACCGATGCACGTCTGCAGGACCCAAGGGGATGAAAGCCTCGCCAGCGATGAGAAGAGTCTACAACCCAACCTTCAGGTGGAACTAGGACACAACGGTGAAGCTCGTGGAGCGCCCTGCTCACGGCCCGAAGGCTATGGTGGAGCACCACGACCGAAGACACCAGTCCAGTGGACGCCTGGCAAAGAGGTCCTCCCGGACATCTGGTGAGAGAGGAATACCGGCGAGAGGGGCATCCTAGTGAGAGGGATGTGTGCACCTACTCTATTCATCTGCCAAGAGTCAACATGAAAGCCTGCCCGGAAGAATATAACGAAGCCAGAGGAGAGAACAAAACCAGAAAACTGTCAACACCTGTATCATCTAGTTATCTCTCATCACCAACGGAGCAAAGCAAAGGCAGGCTCATCACCAACGGAGCAAAGCAAAGGCAGGGCTGAGAACAGCAGACAGACAGCACAGCCAAGGAAAGAACCCGCCGAACAACTGCGGACCGTGCCTCCGAGAACTGCAAGTCCAGAATACGAGAACTATACCGCCTGCGGTTTGCAAGCAGCCAAAGAGACTCATTTTGAAAACGCAAGTCCAGTGTTATTTTCTGTGTTTTCTTTCCCCCACAGGTTTTGGACTTTTTCTGTTTGGTTTAATTTTTTTAACCAATTTGGAAAGGGATGTAATGCCCAGCATAAGTTAGCAGTCTAGTGCTGAAGCCTGTATTCACACTTAACACCCACCCACCACTGATGTCACTGGTCATGTGACACAGCATCAATAAAAGAGGCCGAGCGCACGTGCTCTGGGCCAGTTGCACCAGACCTCCAGTGTGCCCTGTGTCAGCATGTGTGTGCCTGCCAGCATGTGGGCCTAGGGCCCTTCACAGCCCCTTACATAGCTCACTGGCGTCTGAGTGCCTACATGTTTTATTTTCCAGGGGTTCCTGAACCGTTTGCAGTTAGAGCTTCTTCCCAGTGCCAGAGTTCTCCTTGGCACTACCTAAACGTCCAAGTGATGAAAGTGTTAAACGGCAGGCCCCTTCAATTAGTTCCTTTTGATGTCTCTGCCCCGAACAAAGTCCAACCTTTGCAAACGTTGACTGCGAAGCCTTCACATGAAGTTTGTAAGAATTCAGTATACAGACGCTTGAGCAAAGCTCGTGGAACCTGACTTGCTCTTCGCCCTGCATTATAACAATATCCTACAGCAAATGCATCAACATTCTTTGTACCTACACTAACCTGACACGATTAGACCGAAAACACGATTAAAAAATCCCAGAAAAGACCCTGCTGTGTACCTCAGAAGATGTGGCGCTGTGACCCAATTGTGAACTTGAGGTTTACAGCGCTGCACGCATGCTCACTTCCGCTGCAGCCAGGCAGAAAAGCGGCGTTCAAATCCAATAAGTGCTTTAAGATGTGCAAACAGAGGCTGCTGCAGGGAGCCGGCATTAGATGCCACCTGGAGCATATGCCGGAGATTGTCTCCATCACTACAGCAGCTGGGCTGAAATTATAAACAGAGCTGCTTTTCATCATGCTTGTTTTAATGCCTACACTTCTGCTGTCACCGACACCCCAGGAAAAGTACTAACTGCAGAAACTAATGGTGCCCATTACCTGCTATCCATGCTCGCGGCGACGGGGAACGGCATCACGGCACAACAGTAAGCAAAAAATGATATCCCGAGTGTTTGTGAGCGGCAGCGCGGGACGCTTTAATAACCAACTGCTATTTTATTCTTAAATAACAAACCACGATTTCTACATAAAAGTAAGCAATTTGGCGCGGAGAGCGTTCACCCGGCGCCACGACGGGAGAAGAGTTCAGTGGGACGCTCGCCAAACCATTCTCACGCGCCTACGATTCACGCGGAGACTCACGCACATCACTGCTGACGCTGTTATACCTGGAAGTGTCTGAATTATTATTACTCTCAGAGTAAAACGAGGAACTACAATTCGTCCCAGGCTCGGTGCCGGGGGTCTTAGGTTCACAACTACTGGCCTAAACAGTGCACATTTCAGGTCATAAGATGTACAGGAAAAAGTCCCTCGTCGGTGCTTTAAATGGGCCGGTGCTGTCCTGTGCTCAGTACTTGCACTACTTTGATTTGAGAGGGAGCGTACCTGCTCTTCTCAGCACTGCTGCTATACATTTAAATAAAAAAGGACAGTACCGGCCCTTCTCAAGACCAAAGAGGTATTCTAAGTAGTGAGTACCTGCACTTCTAGATTTCCATTTAAAACACTTGTCATTCTGACATCCCGCCACCCATGCTGGCTCACCTGGAATGTTTTCCTGCACAGGAGACTCAGGTCAAGAGGTCATGGTATTGGAATATCCAGTTACCACCGCCACAATATCTTGGTTGTCCTTATTTGTGCTTCGATTTTCTTGCAGAATGATATTTCTGTAGTCATCATGCTGACATCCAGCCTATCACAAGTCCTCTGACAAGTGTTGTACATGATTTTGTAAGTTTCTCAGGTGACAGTACTAGATTTGCTTGAATTATATAGGTAGTGGTGCAACGAAAAATAATGCCGCCTCCGCAGAATGTGGAGAGGCCCTGAGTTGCCTGTACCTCACAGTTAATCATTGTCCTTGGGCTAAATGGGGGCCCCACATCAAGGACAGATGGGCCCCTGAAGTGTCACCCCCTCCTTGTGTATGCCCCTGGATTGAGGTAGACCCAAGGTGGTACTGTGTTTAGCAAGGATAACGACTTTTCTCTTGACAAGACCTTGACACGAATATTGGCAGGGCCGGACTGACCGTAGCAGGCACCAGGCATTTCCCCGGTGGGCCGCTAGGTTGGGGGCCGATTTTGGGCCCCTGAGGGCCGTTTTTGTTACAGGGTCGTTTTTGCAGCATAGCTGCAAAATCGGCACCTGTTACAAAATCGTCCGAAACCGGCCCTGCCAAAGAGCTCAGCCGCTCCCAGGGGTGGCTGGCCGAGCTCTTTGCCAAGGCCAGTTTTGGTTCCCAGTCCAGCCCTGATTATTGGTTGGTGTCAGCTGACAAATAGTCACAGTTTGCAGGCTTTTTTTACTTGTTCCACAGTGGGGAGAATGCCTGTGAGTTGTATTGTTCCATTTCAATAGCACTTTCCTACCTCTCGTTGAAGACTGACACTGCCTTCCACATGGTCGAGTGAATATTTAATCCTCCTCTAGTTCATAGTTTGATGAGGGTGTTGGTTGAAGCGTCAGTTATTGGTTTTGAAAGTTGGTGCCATACATGCATACCAACGCAGGCTTGGTTGTTCAGAAAGGGCCGGCGCTAGGCATGGGCAGTGTGGGCAGCTGTCCAGGGCCTCGCACTCAGCCCACCAGCATGGCTCCCATACCAGTTCAACATACCACCAGCTCTCTTGAACTCCTGCTCATTCTATTGAAAGAAAAGCGTCTCTTTGCAAATGGACCCATGAGAGGGAGGGGAGAGGGCCCTCCCTGGGCCTCTTAGGGATGGTGATACAGTTGGAAAGAGATGAATTTTGCAGGTTTGTCTGTAATTAGGTCTCCTGCCCCGCTGCCCATTCAGAGACACTGTGGATCACCCATTGTTAGCACGTTAGCGCCCCACAGGTTTAATTCTCAGCCCCCAAGCAATTCTCACACCTTCAGCCCAAAATGGGCTGCAAAAAAGGTGCTTGTAGGTGGCCGAGAGGAGGAGCTGCTGCCCAGGACAAGTCTCCACAAAGCAGCTTCCAGAGCCTTGAAGGTGTCTCATATGCAAATTAGAGGGGCCTTGCACATTCCCTTTTGACCCAGGGCCCATAAAATCCTAGATCTGGCGCTGTTGAGCGGCATATACATACATCTTACAAATGTGGCGGAGAGAAAAAAGAACATAAGTATAAGAGTGCACACAAATATACATTATAGTCAGAGGTTTGCATGAGTCAGTGGGTCCTCATTTTCTGAAAAGCCAAGTCTTTATATATTTTCTGAATTCTTGATGTTTGTTGCTGGCCTTTATCCATTGTAGCTGTATATTCCAAAGCTGCCTTCTGCATCGAGCAGGAGCTTCTAACGAAGTGGTTCTGTAAAGAGGATTATTAATTCTGTGACTCTTCCTGATCTCAGGTTTCTCCTTTTGTTGCTTAGCCTGATGTATGGATTGTAAGGAGGTTGGTCACATCCATTGGATCTCCTGCTGCAAGGCCTATGAAGTATACACTTCTGTCCACTGGCAGCCAGTGTAGATCCTTGACGGCAGGAAGGATGGAGCTCTGTCTGTGTAGGCTAAAGATTTGTCTGGCTGCAGCATTCTGGATTCCTTGTAGCTTGCCAATCATGTTTCTGAGTGTACAATGTTTTGCGCATTTGTAGAAGTCTGTAAAGTGTTTCATGAATGTGTTTTCAGATTACTCCTGATTTTTTGTGTTGTGCTTTGTTGCATGAGGGTTGGGGTCCCTTTAGTTGCACCGCTAGTTTTAAAGGGTGCTGTGTATGGTTTAGTGGAGGCCAGAGCTGCTCAACTCCTTTCCGTAACTGTCTAGTTATATTGCCTGATTTTCAGTGGCGGATGCTTTAATTCTGGGGGGTAGGGCAATGCAAACACGGGGGCATGTGGGTGAGGGGAAAATAATTTAAAAAACAATTACCAGCTGCTGCACCCTACGCCTCAGTGCTCCTCTCCCGATGCTGGTCACGCTGCACAGGCTCCCAGGGGGTATTCACAGTGCTGCTCTCATGCTGGTAATACCAGCGGGCTCATGTGATACTCACGCAGACCCAGGGAACCTGGGGATTTTCCCCAACCCGGTTGTTGAAACACAGCTGGGTTGAAGAAACATGAGTGCAAATGTCTGTTTGGCCGGCCTACGGTGGCCGGCCAAACTGACATGCGCACTTACAAGTGCCTGACGCTCCTCTCAGTAGTGTGATTCTTGGCAGGATAGCCCCATCCCGCCCTATCCTCAGCTGGCAGTAATGACAAATAAAATGATAATAAAGTGGTTTTATTGTCATTTCATTTTTCAGAGGGGCAACGCTCCTCTGCCATAACAGAGGAGCCGCCCCTTCTGTTTCCTTCTCCTACTTCCTTCAGCAAGCATTATAAAACCAAGTGCACATTTTGGTTACAATCACACCCACTTGAATAAAGCAGACCTCTTCTCGAAGTTCCAGCAGTTCAGCAAGTTGCCTGAGAGGAACAGCACTTGAACAAAGAATGTTATCAAGGGCATGGTCTAACCTGCATCATTGGACAAAGTGATAGTCTTTCTGTGAACCCCCTGCGTCCTATGTCTTGAACTTTTAAACATAGCAGAACTCCATAACAGCCAGGGTCATATCTTCAGGGGGAGTGATTGAGGTGTGACACTCCTACATAAATGCACTCTTCGCTTTGTGTTGGGTCTGGGGGCCCTGAGTCATGTCTGCTATATCTGTGTCAATTTTTCTCATTGTGTGCCAAGAATAAAAGACCAGAACAGTGACCGTTGATGTCAAACTTGGGAGAGATAGAGAGAAAAAAGAGACAGAGACAGGGATATGCATCTAGTGGCTGAATTTTAAAATGTGAAAGTAGATAACTTGGAATCAATGCCGGATTTCATGCTTGTCCACATTGTGTGATCCTAGGCAAATATTGTATTCCACAGAACCTCCTTTTTCTATTTTCTTTAATATAACTTAGGAGAGCACTTTTAAACACTTGAGTTCAGGATGTGCACTGTACAAGCACAGTTTATATTTGCTTTATTAGACTATAACGTTCATCCATCTATAATACAAATCTAGGCAATGTTTAGGCTTTACATGAGACTACTAACTTGCCTCATATTTCACTAATGGCATTTTGCATTGGGGGAGTCATTAAAGTCTCTCAGTTCATGTTAGTGGCGTAACAAAACTGGAGGGTATGCAACGTTTACCACGCAATTTTTACAACGCACTACCATTACAACGAAACTTTTACAACGCAAAAACTTTTACAACGCATACCTTTACAACGCATGTTTTTACAACGCAGATACCGTTACAACGCATACCATTACAACGTAAGTATTGGTAAGTATATAATTATTTTTAAAATGTTATATGTTTGGGTTTTTGGGTAAAGGGGTATTTTTAGGGTTCAGGGTCAGTTTTCAGTTTTTGGGTAAAGGGGTATTTTTAGGGTTCAGGGTCAGTTTTCAGTTTTTGGGTAAAGGGGTATTTTTAGGGTTCAGGGTCAGTTTTCAGTTTTTGGGTAAAGGGGTATTTTTAGGGTTTAGGGTCAGTTTTCAGTTTTTGGGTAAAGGGGTATTTTTAGGGTTCCGGGTCATTTTTCAGTTTTTGAGGTACAGGGGTATTTTTAGGGTTCAGGGTCAGTTTTGGGTTTTTGGGGTAAAGGGGTATTTTTTATAAATAAAATAAAATTACATTTAAATTAAATTAATTAAATAAAATTAAATACAATTAAATTATATTACAATATTTTTAATTAATTTAAATTAAAAAAATTATTATATACTTACCAATACTTACGTTGTAATGGTATGCGTTGTAAAGGTATATGCGTTGTAAAATCTTGCGTTGTAAAGGTATGCGTTGTAAAAGTTTTTGCATTGTAAAAGTTTCGTTGTAATGGTATGCGTTGTAAAAGTATGCGTTGTAACGTCATACATCCTGGAGGGTATGCAACGTTTACATACATCCAAACTGGAGGGGCCCCTGTACAAAGTACATGAAAGGGCCCTCCTCCTGACTCAGTCAAGAGCTCTCAGGCCAGGGTACTGGGCAGATAGGTCCCGTGGAGCACAGGGTTCCCCGCTCCGCAGGGGCTGCGGGGGCCTACGTTCATGTTTAAAAATTATCACTTTTCATTAATGCCTTTCTATGCAGTGATACAACCTGATGTACTAAAGTGAAACACTTTCACATGTTAAAGAAATACACTTTTTTAAATTTGAAGAGACTGTATCATGTTTCACATTATATTTGTTGATCGATATACATGCCAAACGTTCTCATGGCTTGGCTCATGTACAGACTGTTAAAGCCAAGGCAGACCCTTGGCACGGCTTTTGCTAAGCTCATCTACTAATTTGCTGGTTTGCTGTGCCCACCTCTATGTGCAATTCAGGCTTAGTACATGAGCCGTCAATTACTTGATCAAACAATTTGTAAAAGGCGAGGACTGAAAAGATGGAGCCCTGCCTACATGCACCAATTTGACAATCCTACCATCAAGTCTTCTCGTAGCAGAGACGAAAAAAATGTGCAGATTGAAAATGCACTTAACATAAGTGATCCCAGAGGAGGGACTTTTAGGCCATTGTGTTGTCTTTGACTGTAGTCACGAGATCTCATGGAGAAGCGTGGCTCAATGGTTAGAGCGGCAGACCCTGATGCAGAGGTCTGGCCCGGGACCAGGGTTCAATTCCCGCCTCGGTGGTTCTTGGACTCAATTTCCCTGGACCTGATAATTCTTGCCTCAGTGCCTAGTCTAATCATGGGTCCCACTCTGTGACTCTGGGCAATAGCTTGCTTAATCTCCACAACGGCCCCAGCAGCGCTTGGATGCCTGGCTTCACCTTGGGGGTGCCCAGGAGTGGACATTTCACAGGAAAGCCAGGATGGGTTCCACAGCGGTATGAATACAGCGCTACGAGACCTCTGGGTAGAAGTGCGCTATATAAATACAAAACACATTTACAGCTACCAGGCCCAGGTGGTAAGGGCAGGGCGTAGCTTTAAGAGTAAGTTAGGGTAGCATTCCAACCCATTGTTTTTTGCCCAATGTTCCACGGTAGACAGAGGCCCATCTAATGCAAATCAGTAGAGATCCTGTTCCCCATGGGAACAGTCCCCCCGGAACCTCGGTCCTCTCTCCTTTCCACCCTGCAGCCCACTGCATTTGTAATTTGCAAATTTGAGGTTCACACACCCTAAATATCACTGAGTAAGTATGTCTTTGACAGCAGCTTGACAGAAGTCATAGGTGATAAGGTTCACACTCCCAACCTGACAGAGACCATTTCTATGAAAATTTGTTGCCATGCTACTATGACTGATAGGAAATCCACTTTAGTTGATTAGCTCCTTACAAAAGTTTTGTACCAATTTCAAATTTGAATGGTCAATTGGTTGGAGTCTAGATGCCAAATTGCTTTATTACTAGATATAAACTCAGTCCTTTGGTGTTATCTTTTCGTCGCGTTTTCGTTGAAGGAACTATTCAAATATGTATAGAGGAAGACTAGAACTAGAGGGAGAAGCTTTGACGGTGTGCCCTGAAGGGGTAGAGAATATACCCAGCACCGAGGAAAGGACACACTGCTGCAACTGTAAAAGGAGGTGATAGACTGCATACCATGTATAAGATGTGCGGCATCTGAGACTAGTGCAAAGTTTATTTCTCAACCGCTCTATCCTACAGGTGTTTGGAAGTACTGAGTCTTGCATTTTCAGAATCCTGTGACTGCTCCCAACCTCTCAAGTAATCCGTCCAGATAATGTGCTAATGTCAGCATAAGGGCCCTTGTGCGTTGGCAATATCTATGATCCCTGGCAAGGAACATTGATGTTAGCATGAGGGCAGACATGCCTCTACACTTGTCTTTTCACCTGAGATCCAGAGTGAGCGGGATCATAAGAATGCACGTACCTCTGACCCTCCTGCTGCCCTTGTCAACAACCCAGTGGAGTCAACCCTGGCTTGTTGGGTCATGTGCCTCTGCTTCTTCCCTTGCCCCTGCAAACTTTCCCCAAGTAGTGTTGTCCCCACCTGTGTGTCTTTGACTACCACTGCAAGATCCTTAAATCCTGCTGCTATTAGACACTCATGTGGCAGTGGTGTCTTGTATCATCTGCTTCTGCCACTGTCCCCTTTTCATTGCCAGAATCATGGCCACTCAACTTCAGTATATCTTGTCCAATCAATAAATATACCGTCACACTAACTCACCAGCATTACAAACTGTGGGCTGCCAAACTATACAATTGCATTTTAAATTAGCATTCAAAATCGTCCACCATTTTCTGCATATGTGGTATGAATGTTGAATATAGAAACATCAAGAAAGTTTAGTGGAAAGTATGAAAAGGTGTCTGGAAAATAGATCATTTCGCATGATATCAGCACCACAATAGCCACTTTGAATAATTAGAGGCACTTTGCTCTGAAATCGTGTATTGTAACCACTTGCAGTCACTCTGTTGGTACACAACAGAGAGGCTGCGGTGACACCCTAATCACATCTCAGTCGCGTGACAGTCATTTCTCAGAGCACAAAGGACCGACATCACGTGCGTTCCTGGCTCCTGACATGCCACTGATCTCAGTGTCACATCACACACATTACCCTGTCATACCGCTCTACGCGTGGCGTGCACACGACGCATTGGAAAGGTAATGTCATCCTGCAGGCAAATCTCCGGACTCCAGGATAGTTTGGAAACATCTGCCTCCTTTGAACAGCCTCATACTCGCGTCCTTCGAGCAGAAGGCGCGTTTTCTCTTAAACCTGCACAGAATAAAACATGCGTGCTTTTTTTTTCAGTTTAATACATTTTTATTTTGTTTAAAACAAAGGTCAAATACAAAAACGATAGATAAGTACATGAGAACCAAGTGAAGCACATGTGAGGCAATAACAAACTATAAAGAAATGGTTCAATAATAAAAGGGGATATGAAAAGATAGAGAGAAGAAAAGAAAAAAGAATAGGAAAAGGGGAGAGAAGCAAGAAAAGAAGAGAGGAGAAAGGAAAGAAGGAAGAAAGAGAAGACGAAAGGAAGGCAAACCTGAGGATATAAAGGCCCAAAAATCAGTTAGAAGGGGGAGATGAAAGATAGTTGGAAAAGGGGAGCCAAAGAATATCAGATTTGACTTTAGCGGAGACAGAAGAGGAGGAAGCAATAGCAATCCTATGTTCATCACATATAAAGTTCCACCAAGTAAGAATAGATAATTTAGAATTGTCCTTCCAACAAGATAAAATAACTTTAAACGCAATAGCAATGAACAAATACAGTAATCTTGCACTAGAAGGAGCAATATCAATATCAGGTGAACCAGAGCCTAAGAACACATTTAAGAATGATAAAGGAACAGAACAGTTAAACATGCGCATGCAAATATCCCAAACAGAGTTCCAAAAAGCCAAAACAGAGGGACAATCATATAATTGATGTTTAAGGGAGCCTGGGAGTAAGGAGCATGACCAACAAAGAGTACGAGAGGACGGCGAGAACTTGGCAATACTAATAGGAGTGAGAATAGATCTATGATAAATAAAATATAATGATTGAGTAATGCGGGCTGCAACAGAAATCTTAAACAGTTTGCTTCATAAACAATTCCAGTCATCAACAGAGAGAGAAACGGACAAGTCAGATTCCCAAGCAATTTCAGTAGCTGACTTAGACCGTTCCAGAACATTGGTAGACAATAATTTATAGACAAGGGCAGCTTTAGGTTGGTGAAGGGAAAATAAGGGATAAAGGGGAGAGATTGGAGAAAAAGAGGATAAGAAATCATAGGAAGGAAGGGTTGATAAATACGAAGTTATAGCATTAGTAATAATGGTATATTCATTGAGACAAGACATGGGTAGGTTGTATAACACTTGCATCTCGGCAAAAGAAATAATGACATTATTGGTGAAAAATTGATGTACAAATACAATATCCTTTTCTTTCCAATACTTGTAGTAGAAAGACTTGCCCTTATATTTGAGGAATTTATTATACCATACACAAGATGACAAAAAACATTGGATTGGAGACAAATCTTTAGTGAATGTGGCATGCAATAGAGATTGTGAGTATTTGGAAATCGTATGTTTAGATAAAAACGAGCAGTTGGACATAAAAACCGTATGCTGAAACGAAAAGCCTTGTAGTAACGATCGTTCAAAAGTAATCCATTTAGGAATCGGGGAATCATGAAAGTCAAAAGCTAAAGAAAAGGATTGCTTAATGAGGAAGGCAGAATGATAGAGCTTAAAATGAGGGAAATGAACCCCGCCTTCCGTTTTAGGACGTATTAATTTATGTAGGGCAATGCGAGGGTGTTTGTTATTCCACAAAAATTTGGAGCAAATAGAGTTTAAAGGAGTGAAATAAATGTTCGGTATTTTCATGGGAAGCATTGAAACAGTGTACAATACGTGAGGCGTAATCATCATTTTGATGGTATCAAGTCTACCCCACCAAGATAAAAATAATAAGGGGGACCAACTTTAAAGGAGGGATTGAAGTTTCTGTGTAAGGGAGGCGAATGTAGCTTTGAGAGTTTCAATAAGGGACGATGAAAACCAAATGCCAAGATATTTGATTTTGGAGGGACACCATGCAAACTCAGTGGAGTTAAACATGTATTGATAGCACGTAGAGTTTAGAGGTAATACTTCGGTTTTGGATAAGTTGAGTTTATACCCAGAGATTGAGGAGTAAAGGAGGACTTCGTTCATAAAATGGGGAAGTGACGTGACAGGATTAGACATGTAGACTAAGATGTCATCTGCATAAGCAGATATTTTTGTTTCAACAGAGGAAAGGTTAAAGCCAGTGATTTGGGAATTAGAGCGGATGCGCTCAAGAAAAGGTCAAGGCAGAGTATAAACAATAACGGGGATAGGGGGCAACCTTGTCTTGTTCCTCTACATAAGGGAAAGAACCGAGAAAAGTGGTTATTGACAAAAATACTGGCACGGGGAGCCGAATAAAGGAGTTTAACCAAGGAAATAAAAGAGGGACCAAACCCAAACCATTGCAATGTGCGGAACATAAATTGCCAATTAATGCGGTCAAAAGCTTTCTCCGCATCAAGGGATAGGGCAGCTAGAGGGGCTTTGAAATGTTTACTATGGGAAATGACATTAGCGAACATACGGGCGTTATCAGCGGCAAGTCTGCCTTTGACAAAACCAACTTGATCTGTATTAATTAAAAGTGGTATGAGAGAATCAAGACGGGAGGCAAGGACTTTAGCAAAAATTTTACAATCGTAATTGATCAGGGAAAAAGGGCGCTAATTTTTTTTCACTGGGAATGATCCTTATCAGGTTTGGGAATGATCACGATGAGTGCATCCAACAAAGACCCCGAAGCCCTGGCATCAACAATGAAGGAGGTAAACAGTTGTAGTAATTTAGGAACAAAAGTAGCATGGAGGGCAGAATAAAACTCAATTGGCAAACCATCTGGACCAGGAGCTTTTGACTTTTTTAGGGAGTTGATGGCCAAAAGGATCTCTTGAGAGGAAATGTCTTTTTCTAATTGAGCAAATTCATTAGGGAGTGCAGGAGGAGGGGGGAGACCGTCACAAAAAGAAGATACGTTTTGATCGGTGGGGCGTGTGTCGTCGGTATAAAGATTATGGTAGTAGGTATGGAAAACCTCAGCAATATCTTCATCAGAATGAACCAGCGTGTTTGTAGAATCATTTAGAATAGGTCCTACAGTTTTACGCTCAGATTAAATTTTGAGGTAATTAGCCAACATTTTACCAGCCTTATTCTGACCTTCATGAAACTTAGATTTAATCTTCAACAGAGTATTACATGCTTCAGTAGTAGCTATTTTATTCAATTCAGATTTTGCTTGAACGAGATTACGGAGGGCATCAGAGTTCCTAGAGGAGAAATACAAATGTTCCAATTGTTTAATAGAGGCAAGTTGGTCCTTATACTTAGATGAATTGAGTTTCTTTCTTTTAGAGACATAAAAGATTGTAAAAGCTCGTAGGGCAGCTTTAAAAGTGTCCCAATTGTTGGGAACCGAGGTATCAGTTGGAACATTGAAAGTGAAGAATTCAGCTATAAAATTCTGAACCTCTTTCATATAGACAGTATCTGACAACAGGAACGTGTTAAATTTCCATCGACTGAATTTGGAAGAGGTTAGGGCAAGGTCAAGGGTAGCAAACACAGGGGCATGGTCCGAGATAAAAATAGAGCCAATTTCAGATTTGTGCAATGTGGGAAGGAGAGACTTACTAACTAAAATATAATCAATTCTAGATCTGGTGTGGTGTACATTCGAGTAAAACGTATATTCCAAAGTATCAGGATTACAAGTTTTCCATACATCATATAAGGGACGGGACGAGATAGCAGACTGGAAACATTTATAAGTTTTATCGGGTCGAAATTTAGTTGAGGAGAGTCTGTCAGAAAAGGGGTCCATCCATTGGTTGAAGTCACCAGAAATGACAATATTGGGGCAGTCAATAGAGGATATAAGAACTTTAACATCATTCCAAAATTCAGGAGCAGGGCGAGTAAGACCATGAATGTTAAGAAAAACCAATGTTTTGTTTTGGAGCATAACTTTAGCCATAACCCATCGACCTTCCGTATCAGCCTTGGAGATGAGAATTTGAACACCTAAACCTTTATGAAATAAAATTGCAACACCTCCCTTGTTTTTGACAGCAGGAGAGTAGACAACTTGACCCACCCATTGTCTCTTGAGCTTTGAAGATTCTGAATCTGTACAGTGGGTCTCTTGAAGAAAAACAACCTGTGAATTAAGCTTAGATAAATGTGACAATACCTTTTGACGTTTGACAGGGTGATCCAAACCACGAACGTTCCACGTGACAAGGTTACACACGGTGGGAGGAAGGGAAGAGGATGAACATCTGGGGTGAACACATTGCAGAAGAATGACTAAAATAAAAGAGATAAGCAACAGAAACATTACAAATACAAATAATACCCAACAAATGTACATTGATTTGAGAAGATATGCCACAAAGCATCAAGTACAACATATCAAGGAGGAGAAAAAATAGTTCAAGGAACAGAACAATCAAAAAAGAATGAAAAGGATAGGAAAGGATGGAAAAAGAGAGGCACTGGTAGAACAGAAAAAGAATGACTAGAAAGAAGAAAGAAAGGGAAGAAAAGAAAAGAGAGAAATGAGTAAACAGATCAAGGCAAGACTGCCAGATCTGAGAGGAAAGAAAACACCAAGACATCTGGAGCGAGGAGACGACGAAGGAGATACAGACCCCCCCGAAACGCCAGTAGAGAAGTAGAGAGAAACAAAGAACAGCACGACATAGAGAAGAAAAATATGTTGAGGCTAGAAACATTCCAATAATGCAGCAGAAGGCGGAAGGAAAAAGAGAAACAAAAGAAGCCTAATAAAGGCATCAGGTAGTAACATCCATGTTAGGTGCAAAGGCAAATTGGAGATATTCATGCAACTTCTGAGGATCATCAAAGGTGCGAGTGCGACCATTATGGGTGATTTTGCAGAAGCACGGGTGTAGAATTCCATATTGAATATTCAGTTGTCTCATCTGAGGGCGAAGATTGAGGAACTCCTTACGCCGGGCGTTGGTTGCATTTGATAAATCTTGGGAGATAAAAATATTATGACCTGACCACACAAGGCGACGTTTGAGCCTGGCAGCTTTGAGGACAGTCTTTAATTCAGCAAACTCAAGGAAGAGAAGGATAATACCACGAGGTTTTGAGGAATTTGAAGTGGGACGGCCGAGTCGGTGAGCTCTCTGGATATTTAGAGGATGAGAATTCGGTTGAAGGTCTAACACTTCATAGAGGAGTTTACGAATAAAAGACACCATATCAGACCCCTCAAGATTCTCCGGAACTCCGTAAATACGTAGGTTGTTCCTACGATTGCGATTTTCAAGGTCCTCAGTGTGGAGTTTAAGTTGCTTAATTTCCTTTTCCAGCAGGGGTATCCTAGTAGAGACATCTTGAATATCGCTAACACGTTGCTCCAAACTCAGAACCTTACCTTCCATAACAACCCACCTCTCTTCAATCTGCTTGAGCTTTTCATTAGTGGCAGACATAAAGGGTTGGAGACCCTTAACCTCCTCTAAGATGGAGTCTAAAATAGGATTCTGAGAGGTGTGAATCGGAGAAGGAGGATCGTTTTTAAGGCGTTTGGGCGTGGTTCCTGTGTTGGACGACCTTGAGGATCCTGCGTTATGCGTCATTTTTTCAATATAGTAGCACACCAAACACGCAGGAAAAAAGAAAATGATTGTTGCGCAGATGGAGCACAAAAACACCACTAGGTGTAGAGGAAATGAGCAAATAGTGAGAGGAAAATGAAACAGCGAATTTGCTCAAATAACCTGAGGTACAACCCACACTGACGCAGTGAGATAAAATAGTTCAGTCAGACTCCACAGAATTGCAGGGTGAGGAAAGCCCCAGAAGGCGATATATCATAACAGCAAAGCGTCCATTGAAGATGAGAGGAGTAGGGGGTAGCAATAAAGCCCCATAACACGGTATTTGAAGAAAGGAGGAAAACAGCACACCATCGCACAAAAATTGAAGAAAGAGAAAATGGCGGGCGATATTCACTTAAGCATGGAACATGCGATAAGAATTGCGAGCCACAAAAAGAGGGGGTAGTGGTGCAATGACGCCATATCTCATGAAAGATAGCGAGGGAGACAGAGCGTGCAGCAAAAAAAAAACAATCCAGGAGGACAGCTTGAGGTGAAGTCGAACTCACGTGAAGAGACGCGGGCTCGGCGGCTCAAAAGGGCGGCCGCCCGCGTCCCGATGCAGTCACAGAAGAAAATGTCCGTACAGCCCCAAAAACGGCATTAGACGCTCCGAAGTTGCTCACCATCACCGCCGAACATGTTCCGCCATGGGAATATGTCAAATTCCGGCCTCGGAGTGTGGAATTGAAGGCTGGAAAAACATCGGGAGCCCGTACTTCTCAGGAGCTCACGGGGAATCCGCCATCTCGCGTAGGCGCGTAAGCCACGCCCCATGCGTGCTTTTTAATATCCGTGCATTTAAGGTGGCAGAGTGCATAGGTTACTTGTTAATTAGTAACTTGTTCTCTCTTATGGGCTTTTTTTTTTAGAGTTTGGCGAAGCATATCTGCCCAAAGGTGCTGCATGTCCCTTCCGCCGACTTTATAGCGCCATTGATAACAATACACTCTGAATACAGAAGATGGGACACCAACCACTATCTAGCACACATCCTGCATCCGCCAAACTCTGCATAAGGATCTATACCAGCTCTCAGAATTTAGAACTTGGCCATGCAGAAGAACTCTCCTAAAAGGACAAGTCAAACAAAAAAAACTAGCTGAAAATATTTCATTTCAGTAGAATATTTGACCCCGTGTATGTTGTGGGAATTTAAGAGAGCAAAACTAAACTTCTATAATGTCTATACTTGCTCGTCATTTACCTTGTTTCACTAGGTGTCTTCATTGTGCTATCTTTCTCTGTTGCAAGCATCATCAGCTTCACCACTATCACGCCGCATGGGTTTGGAAGGTCATTTACACTACTTCGGTCCGGAATCGCTAACAAAGTCCCTTTGTTCTAACCTATATCTTGTTATACAAATGGGTCATCGTACAATCAGTTCTTGGAACACCTTAAACAAGTGTTAGGAGAAGCAATTCACTGAAAACTGAATTGGGTAATATCCACCCTACTATTGAGGACTGAAGTTGGGATACAAACTTGTCCAAATTCGCTCAGATGGGGAACTAGAGACATGGCTGGTTTCTAGGCCGAAATGAATGAAATGACCAACCCTCGCGAACCACGGGGCCATCTGAATGGCCCAGGAAACCTTGTTTTATGCTTGCAGTAGTTCTTTTACCTCATTACTGGTGGCCTTGAATCAACCTATGATTTGAATTCATGTATCGAATCCAGTAATAATTATTGATCCAAACTATGATTTGAATTGATGTATAGCAAACAAAGAAATCTCCCAAACGTCCCAGAGAGGTTATTGATGCAACACCCAGTGCTATCCTATCAATTGTAAGTCTAAGGTGTTTGATTAAAATGAATACAATTTATTATGACCAGTGTTGCATGAACTAAGTGACATCAGTAATTGCTGGCGTGGGGACAGTTCATTTAGCAATAATTTTCAGAGCCCTAGAACAGGCACATCATTGGTAGGTTATAGAAAAGACTTTAAACAAAGCATGAGCTATTCAGCTCAAATCGATGCAGGGGGGTGGGGGCGTGGCTTGGACGGCAGTGGAAATGGCTGCCTAACCGAGTCGCTCCATAGTTCAAGTAGGCGACTTCGCGTTGATTTGGGCGATAATCCGACTCAATCGCCATAATTTCACCGGTTCCCGATATCCCACGATGAGCGACCCTAGCTGAGCTGCAAGTTGGAGCGGTGACTGCTCGTAATTCCTGAGAATTTAAGGTTTGCCTCCAGAGCCTGTGGAGCCGGCGTGGGCGACCTAAAATGGCGCTGCGGTCCCGTTAAAAGCTGCCTGACGTCGAGAGAAGATAGGGACCGTCGACCCTCAGCGGACCCCCCTATTGCGGCCCAAAATAGAGATCGGTGCCTGCGAAATGCCCTCAAGCAACCCCATGAGGTGAGCGCCCTTGCCTGCTGCCGCACTGCCCGGTAAAGCTCCCGCTCCGCCTGGCTTTAAAATGGCGGCTGCCGGGACATTGTGAACAGCGCGGCCCCGAGATGGAAAGCTACTGTGAGGAGAGAGCCTGTTAGCACTGCTGGCCGACATAAATGCGACTCTGGGGAGCGCATTCAACACCTCCCTACACCCTTGGCACTCTGCTAGTCCACAGGGCACATGTGTCCCACACAACGAGGTCTCGGCCGGTCACTGAGCCATCTTCACCCCCTTTACCGTCCACGTGCCTGCTAATTAACCACCCTGCCAACACTGGTCCTCAGTGACATCTCCTCACCGACAACAGGTCGCTTTAAGTCGCGCATCTTCACGGCGAGGTCTCTCAATGTAAGTGCAGTGAATGAGCCCTGCGATCTGCCTGGCTGCTGTTGCCCCTCTGACGTTGCTGCCTGCTCCCGCGCACTATACGTCTGAGCTCTGGCCCCTGCACAGCAGTCCCCAACCTCCTTCTCTGCCGGAAGACTCCCAGGAGCTGTGCCTCGTCCACTCTCTTCCATCTGAGCTACAGCACTCTCACCACAGTGTGGGTCGGCACCTGGACCACGCTGACAGCCAGGTCTCTGCGAAACCTTATTACCCTTCGCCCATTTGCGCTCAAGCCTCTCCCACGAACGCCCAGCTCTGATCCTTATTGTGCTGGGAATGCAAGAATGAACACCTCACAGTAGACGGCCACCACCAGTCGTGATTCAAGAGCTATCTCTCCCATTCAACTTAGCACTATCTCTACTGATCTGCCCCACAATGGCGGAGAGAGAGGGCAGGGGCAATAACAAAAAGTTGCGCTCAGAACCAACGATTTCAGACTCTCCCATCAAGGCCTGGGCGGACATAGCAGCCACCATGGACATGATACCTAAAAAGCTAGCTGAAGTCCACGACCTGGCCAAATCCACCAAAGGAAACACGGACTCCATGCATCTCGAGCTCACGGCGATCAGAGCTGATATGAGCCTGCAAATTACTACAAGCACCATGAATAAAAGCTTGAGGGAAGCGGAACAGCGCCTGAGCGACGTGGAAGACATGTCCCTCCAATCATCAAAAGCAATAAAACGCCTGGAAAACACCACCGAAGCCCTTAGGAGACACAACGCCGAGTTGGAGGACCGCAACAGACGGGGGAACATCCACATCTTTGGTGTCCCAGAGAACGCCGAAAAGGACGCAGAGTCGTGTACAGCATTCTTAGAGGCATGGATCCCGATGATCACCAAGATCGACTTCCAACACGGCTTTGAGCTGGACAGGGCGCATAGAATCCCCACCTTCACCAATAAAATAAGGAAAGGGTCACGTCCTCTAATCTGCAAGCCTCTCAGATTCCAACATGTTGAGGCTATCCTCCAGTTCGCAAGAAAGAATCCTCACATCTTGTGGGAGGGACACCGCATAATCTTCACCCA
Organism: Lissotriton helveticus; assembly: GCF_964261635.1. Classification (NCBI taxonomy): domain Eukaryota; kingdom Metazoa; phylum Chordata; class Amphibia; order Caudata; family Salamandridae; genus Lissotriton; species Lissotriton helveticus. The sequence continues at coordinate 455,915,867 of NC_136063.1, read as the reverse complement.
GGATTTCTCTAACGACACGGTTGAGCTACGAAAAGGATTCCTCCAACTACGAGACAAACTCAGAGCAAAAAGCATTCCCTTCTCCTTTGCGGGCCCAGCCAGATTTAAAATCATCGAGAATGGAAGACCACACTTCTACACAGACCCCAGGGACTTAGCAGGTCATCTGGAGGACTGCCCAACACAGGGAATGGACCAGTCGAGTGGCACATCAAACAAGAGAAAGAAGACTACGCACGACTACCATAACTCTGCTCCAGCCTCAGCCTACTGTTTGTGTCACACTTAGTCCGATGGCGGTGGCTACGCCTGCCACGCTGCATACCACGCTCATTCCTAAGCAGGCCTTCCTTAAGAAGTTAGCTACGGCAGTGTCTGCATTCCAGTGTCTTCGAAAGTGGACTTCCTGTACCGTGAGTGACGCCCTAGGTGTCTGCTTAGGAAATTTCAGTTCTGAACAGCTAATCTTAATAATAAGTTTTATACTCGTTAAATATGTTGACCCAAAAGTTGTCTTACCACTGTCGAACCTAGAAGGGCTCTTTGGCACAGATGTCGTATTGTAGCTATATTTTGGGCTAGCGAACTCGGTTACCTGGTTGCAATAAGTCGTTAATTATTTTCCCATGCAGAAGTTGTGATGGTATCTCAATACTACTGGCCTCTGATGGAGGGAATGGGGTACATATGTCTCTATACATCTCTGAATACCCTGTTATGAACTATTAGTGATACGTGCTCACCTTATAGCTGCACAGGGGTCCCAGTTCTCCCTTTGTATGCCTTACCATTAACACTCTTTCACCTGATCTCAGATCACGCCTCTTGACTCGGGACCCATAGTGTATTGTTCATGTCCTAATTTTTGGATGATTTTGATTGCCCTACAATTGTCCCGATTGGGCAATCGCTGTTGTTAATATGATGTTTATTATCCTTGTTCTACCTAGTGATGGTACTGCCGTCATACTCCCCACGTACGTATGTTGGGGGAGGGAGGGGTTAGTGGGGGGTTGAGGGGGAGGAAGTAGGGGGGGGGAGGGAGGGGAGGAGGGAGGGGATGGTGGGGGGTTGAAAAGGGAGTTGGCATGTATGATTTTTGTTTCTTTTTGTTATGTTTCCTATACTTTTCAGGATGCAGTATCCCACATCTGTGTTAGGCCATATGACTCACACGCCACTCGGAGACTCGGGTTGGGCCTATCTTTCAGACCTTCCCTGCGGATCCTAGTAGGTGGCACACCCTACTCCAATACCATGATGCTCCACTTAGCGATACCGGCTGATACTGATGGCCGACACTAAGGCCTTATCAGAAAACCTCAATATAGTCTCCCTGAATGTTAAGGGTCTTAACCATCCGATAAAGAGATGGGAAAACTTTGAATACCTCGCTAAATCAAAAGGGGATATCCTGGGGGAGGAGCCAAGATGGCGACCGGGATGGCAGCGTAGCCCCCGGCTCCGTGAACCTCCGCCTCCCGCACGGATATCCTGCATGAGATCCTGAGCCTGCGCTATATACCCGTGATGGTGATTGAGAGCGGCGACCGCTCGTGTGCTCCTGAAGTTTCTGACGGCGATACCGCCGGAGAAATGTTTATTTGAAGTTGGCGGCCTGTGCAACCCTGACACCGGGACCTCGGGTGGACAACATGGCCGGGTACTAGTTCGACAACAACGGCCATTGATGACTGGGCGGAGTCGGACTACCGGAGTGGCGCTCATATTGGCCTGAATTTCACCGTGGTCACTCCTACCACTGAGCGGACCGGATCGAGAGCATACCCGAGTTGGCAATTCCAGGATGCTTCTATAATTCCCTGAGCCCTTGCCGGTGAGCTGCTCGGCCGCTGCTCGTCACTTGTCCCGATTTTCGCGGGCCGCTCCCGGATTTTTTCGCTAATATTGCTCCAGGGCGAGGATGGTTTTTACCTGTGGCCACACACTGGGCACATATTTCGCCCACCCTCTGGTATCCTGTGTGCAGTACCATGGCCCTTGATGCGCTAGTGTCTGTGTCCCGGTCACAATCTAAGGTGGAACTGCTCTCCGGCCATCTTGGTAGGGTGGAGTCTAACACCCTATATGCTGGGCCCCAACGAGGTTGGGAGTGCGTGGCTGAGAGGAGCATAATGGAGCGGGCGCAAGGAGCTATGCTGATGTATGCTGATCTTCTCGCAGCCCTCGGTGCCCTACATTTCACCCTGGCTCATGACGCCCGAGTGTTGGGGAGGAAGCTGGATGATATTGTGTCAACGTCGGACCAGTTGAGATCGGCCTGTCCCCAGGTACACGGGGATTTGTTTCATTTCCAACAGGAGGAGAGTGTCGTGGCCGCCCCTGTGAATGGGGGAAAGCTGGACATTTCGGACTATGTGGCGACGTGTGGTCCGCTGGCCGTAGGTTTAGACTGTTCCCGAAGTTCTGGATTTGAGCAGACGGTGGTGCCTTTGTCCCACGCACAGCCTCCGGCGTCCCAGGCAATCTTCCAGCAACGGTCGGCTGCGCTGGCTGTTTCCTTCTTCTTGGACCCTGTACGCTTGGTGTGGACCACATGTCCTGGGGCAGTACCGAGACAAATGATTCTTTGTGATGATGACTGTGTTGGTATCCAGCGGCGTCCAACTTGCATGTGTGTGTCACTTTTTGGTCACCACAAATTGGACACACTGATTTCCACCTTCTTATGGAAGGGGAAAAGAGCCAGAATTAGCCTTAAAAAATTATGCCTTGACAAAACTCTAGGAGGGGTTAACCTTGCGAACTTCAAAGTCTACCAGACTGCCTTCCTTGCCAAGCAGGGCTCACACTGGCTGGCGCCACAACCAGGATACACCCCAGTTTGGCTCACTGTTGAAAGGTCCCACCTCCAGTCCCTATTCCCACATCATTCCTTAGCATTGCACTGCGCTCCTCCATATGTTCAGGACCCATATTTAAAAACACAAAAGCAGCCCTCCTAAAAGTAAGCAAGTTTCTACCGCATCAGTTCAAACGATCAAAATGGGAATCGCGATGGCACAATCCCACACTGACATACAAAGGCAAACCGCTATACAATGCAACCTGGGTTGCAAAAGGGATATTCTTCCCATACCAACTTTTTAACGATTCCGGACCACTCTCCTTTGCTGAAGTGCGGGTTAGATATGGCCTTAAGGAAATAGAGTTTTACAGCTTCCTCAACGTCAAGGTAGCAATCACCAAAGCGAAACTTAGCAACGACTCACCATCCCTCCCTAGCTATCTAGCTACCCTCAACAGGCTAGGCCACCAGGTCTCTAAACTATACAAACTGATGAGCCCGCAACAGGCCAACCTCACTGAACAACTACGACTATTTTGGGAATCATATTCCTCTACACCAATCTCAGAGGCGGAGTGGGACAGAACTTGGGAATCCACCACACGTCACAAAATCAGCCCTACTCTCTCCCAAACTAAACTCTAGCTCCTCCACAAGGCCTTTTGGACCCCTAAACGGCTCTTCCTGCGCAACATTAGGGACAACGACACATGCTGGAACTGCACAGAGGAGGGAGGCGACCTCGAACATTTAATATTTAAATGTGCGTGCGTCACAGGATATTGGAATAGAATTTTTGAATTAATTGCCAAGGTGTTCTCCATCTCTGTCCCACGAGAATTTTCCACCCTAGTATTAGGCTTTACCAAAGCCTCAACAATTAATGACGACGACAAAGCCTTACTTGACCTCTTACTCACTGCTGCTCTTAAGATAATCCTGAACAATTGGAAGGACACCCGCAAGTCATCCTTCCCACATTGGCTTAATTGGGTCTCCAACCTAAGAGACGCCAACAACATATCACTCATGAATACTCCTTAGCGTCCCGCCCCCAGGAAAATGTGGCCCACGCTAGACAATTACTTTAACCTACATAAACCCCCATGATCATTCACTCTGTGCCCCAGTCTTCTGGGGCTGAACCCCTCCCCGAGAACCCACACCTACACTCAGGAATGCCCCACTGACTACAACCCATACTTGTTGGCCTAATGCGCTCCTACCCAACACTGCATAACCTCACCCCTCTCCCGATTGGCTGTGTGTGTCGGTTACCATACCTGTAACGATGCCTACGGGCATCGATGCCCAACTGCATCAATATGCCTGATACACTTTACTATTAATTGCATTCACTGTGTTTTCTGTTTTTGTGATATCAATATACCATGATCTGTATTCTCTTATGATTCACAGTCTGTTTTTAGTCTTCCTTTGTTACCATTCTGTATGTAATGTTTTTTCTTTTGATGAAACTCCCAATAAAAATGTTTGTGAAATTAAAAAAATCTATGCAGGGGGGGTTACATTTTGCCCCCTTTGCTTTGTGCCATTCGAATATGTAGAAACACTAACAATAAAGGGTTTGGGTTCTTTTTTGAGAGACACAGAAATCTGCCCATCACATTTTGTTGAGACTATCTTGTTATTTCATGTTGGTAGAAAACTAGTCTAGCATATGGAAAGGCCCTTTGTTTATTCCTACATGCACAACTTCAATTATTGACAACACATTTGGTGTGAATCTTCAAGTCAGAGTATCAATACAAGAAAAGCCATACAGCATGTAGCATAATAGTTAGGGGCCAATGGAAATCAAGGAAATAAAGGTAATATATTCTCAACCTACTCTGGCCTGCTGATTTACCTTTGCTCCCAAAATATACCTTATGTTAACCTCAAGACTATGTCAGCCCTTCCTGCAACAGCCCAATTAAATAGTCTTTCTACCAGGTCAATGAAGAGGAAGAATATCAGTAGTCCTTGTTCTCCCCTTTCATGGAAATAATTTACTATTTGGGGACCCATTACGATGTGGGGTGGAAATCCATGCGACAGCTCATCGGTGGTGGTCCGTCGGACATCTCAGGCATCAGTCCAACAGCTGTATTAAGATACAGGCCAATGCCCGTTGGGCGAATCTTCGCCGCCTCTGACAGGCTCAAGGAGCCCGTCAGGCAGAGAGAGGATCATAATTCCCATAATGGAGGCATGGAGATTACGATGCATGTTTCCGACAGCCTTCCTGTGGCGGTCCAACTGCCAAAGAAAGTCTGTCGGAAATGGACTTTGAGGTCCCCTAGCAGGGCCCCTGTTCCCCCGTGTCCTCTGCAAAGAGGCCTGGGGTCACCTTTGGTCCCCCCCAAACAACCATGCCTCACGTGGAAGGCATCTCATGGTGTGTGCCACACGGTGCATGGATATTTGAAAAGTGCAGTTTTCCTATTGCGGTCTGTGCTGCCGCCTGCAGCACAAGCCACAGTAGGAAATATACACTTTCCGACTGCCGTTAAGGCGGTCGCATCCTAATTAGGGAATCGGGACAGCCGACTCCTGGTCGGGTGGACCAGTTTCTGACACAATGCCGGTCGGACTCTTGTACAACCGGCATCATAATAAGTATCTATGTGGGAATGCTACATTGTGCTGTAGAAATGTCTGTCCCCCACAATCCATATAGTAAAAAATGGAAATGAGGTCCTGCCCACTTTTCAACACACAGGGCATTTAAATCATATATTATTTTTAAAACGATCCAGCAAATCCTACTCCACAACCTCTAAAAATCATGAATTCTAATCACCTTCATATTCAGGAAATTGTTGGACTCAGTGATTAAGTGTGCCCAAGTTTAATAGTTACTTTTAACCTACTCAATAACACACCTTCTTTTTATTACTCTATTTTCTCAGCATGCCCAGGTCTCTGAATATAACCCTTATAATTGAGATTAGCAGTCTCAAGAAGATATATTTATCTAACTTTCAACTGAATATGACTTTTAATTTATAGGTATCCTCCCAATAGATAGTCCAAAGGAGGGTGGTGCAACCAATTACCTAAATGAAGATCTTTATTCTGGTGGCAACCAGCAACAGTTCCCTGGCTCGCTACCCATAGGATGCTCAGCTTTCATCTTTTGACCCCGAAATTCTTTGATCTCACCAGTTCAGTAAAGGGAAACTTTGTTTGGACAAACAGCCAGCAGCCATGTTGGAATTTGGGAAATGCATGGCATGGGTCAAAACAATGCACAATACACGTACTAATGTCCTTTTTAGATTCAAGATTGAGCAGAGGCAGTTTCTCCTTCATTCCCTTGTCGTTCTTTTATTTCTTCCTTTGATAGACGTTGTAGGAAAACACTGCAGCTCAGCCAACTCTATGGGACTTCTCCGAGGCTGTAAAATGCACATTAAAGTATCACTTAACAATACACATTTTCTACTATTTAAGAGACATATTTTCTGCAAAAAATTGTTCCTAGACATGACTTTTATATTAAAGTTGCTGGTAATAGAAAACAAAAGATCGGAAACCACAAGGAAAAGAGAGTTCCTCTTGTTACAGGAGCACCATTGCAAAAGTGTGCACATTAATAGCCCGGCCTGAATTTGGCATTACCTCTTAACTGTATTTTAATTATGTGATGTCATAATTATCATGAATCCCAGAAGATCATAAGAGACACAAAAATCACAACAAGTTCAGAGTTGGACAGCAGGAGATTTTTTAGACCTGTGAGGAGACCGGACAGGCTGGACTTGTTCCCACTCGTACACAAGATAAAAACATGGACTCCAAGGGTCAGGTGGCTGGCCTCAGGTGTGGCTACCAGGACACAACAAAATGTGAGATACCTTTTTCCCAAAGTGCCCAGCTGACCTCTAACAATTAGACCTGGGGTAGCATTTGCTGTGGGGCTTACACCCTGAGAGTATCTAAGTGCTACCCTTGAGGTTGTAGAAGTGTACTCCTGTAGTTTGGAATTTTTGGAAAACTTTTCAACAGAGCTTCAGCAGGAACGCTGGAAAAGTATCCGACATCAGAATGGGTTTCAGATTCAGCTGGTTCATCGATCTCTGCACCTCCAAGAAACACATCTTATTCCCACTCTGCGTTGGGACTTTAAAAATTATCAGTGAGAAATTTACAAAGCTCCAGAGCGCAAATGGGATCAACCTGCTTCAGGTATCGGTTCCACAGTGGCAACTACAGTTTCAGTGTCGACCGGCATGTTGAGAATTCTCAAAAAATGACAAAGTCCTGTTAGACCTGTCAGCCTTAGGGTGGCATTTCCTCAAACATTTTGCCTTCCTCCTCCATTTATTTGTTGACCTAATTTTTACTGGCCTTAGGACTCTGCACACTTTATCATTGCTAACGAGTGCTAAAGTATATGTGATAGCTCCTCTAAGTTGCTTGCAAGTCGCTATTAAAGTGATGCCTATGGTCTGTAAATTAAATGCTGCAAGTGGGCCTGCCTACTCATTGTTCCACCCACTTCAGTAACCATTTAAATATGCCATGTGGGTGCAGATTTAAATTGCCGATTCAGCCTGGCACAATAAACCCTTTGACAGGCCCAAACATACCACTTTAATACACAGAAGTCACCCCTTGGGTATGTCCTGGACAAGCCAGAAGGCAGGGTGCAGTGTATTTAAAAAATTTGGACATGTACCTTTAAGTTTTATATGTCTTGGTAGTGACAAATACTTAAATTAATTTTTCACTACTGCAAGGCCTACCTCTACCAAAATGGAATCTCCCTATTGTATTTAATAAGTTGCAACTTACAAATGGAAAGATGTAACCAGTCCATGGTTGGTGTCTTTGGAATCGTAATGAAAAATCCTGTCTTATGGTATAGTTAGATTTTTAATTCAAATTTTGAAAATGCCACTTTTAAAAAGTTAGAATTTTCCTTCCTTAGACATTTAGACCCAGATGCATGAAGCTAAAAACCGCTCGCAAAGGGGCAAATTCTCAGAATCTGCCCCTTTGCGACCGGTATTTTTGCATTTGGGATGCATCATACCAAATGCAAAAATCGCAAATTGAGAATTCGCTAAATTGTGATTACTTGCATTTAAGGAATCTCAAATTGAGATTCCTTGAATGCAATGCATTAAAGTTTAAAAAATAGCGACTTCGCTAATAGGGCTCGCAAATTACCATGAAGTACAACTTCATAGTAATTTGCAAAAACTTTGAAAAATGCACTAAAGTGCATTTTTCAAAGTTTCATGTTGCGCAAACACATGCCCTAAGGGCATGTGTGTGCACAACATATGTGCACAGATCAATTTCAGGGGTGCAACAGGGTGTCCTTTGGACACCCCTGAACCCTTGAAATCGCAATCTCATTTTGCGATTCGCTAATTGCGATTCACACACATAGATCTATTGTATGGGGGTTAGTTAGGTCTGTTGTTGAATTTAAGTTGATCCTTGTTCCCTTCTCTCTTTAATGCTGTTTGTTTTCTATTTTTCGAAAGAGAGGTGTGAGGAAGGGAACGCGGCTAATAATGCATGGTTTAATGTGGGGCAGAGGGATCCGGGGGGCAGATGCTTGTTCCATCTCAGAGACCTTGAGTCTCCAAGCCTCTTGTTTGCGGAAGGGAGGGTGTGGGGCAGGGCTTCAGCTGAAGCCTTGTGCAGGGAAGGTGTGGGGTTGGGTTCATGGTCGGAGGCACAGGGGGGGTGGGAGGGCACTAGGTAAAACATTCCATGAGAGTGCAGTGAAACAAAGTATGAAATTCAATGGTTTTAGGTTCACAGTCCTTGAGTATACCGAAATGTGGAAGATAGATGGGGGATAGAAATTCACATTTTGGTATTCGGATCTTCTCACTGAATGTATGTGGGCTGAATAATTATAGCAAGCGGCAACAGTTAGCGACTGAATTGCTCCAACCAGACTTAGTATGTATCCAAGAAACCCACATTCTATGGGCAAACGAAAACTACTGTCTGAACGAGGTTTAACAATATTAGCATGTACACAGCAAGCCACTACTACATGCGGTGTAGCGATATTGGCAAAGAGCTACATACAAGGGACAGGAAGAGTGCTGGCATGAATGTATAATTGGCAGTACAAAATGTACAGTCTGCTCTGTATATGGTTCGAATTTTGATGAGGCACCAATAATTGAAGGGTTGAATGCGGAACTAGCATTATGGCCAACTCCGTTAATCTTGTGTGGTGACTTAAATATACACCTTGAACCAAAGGGCTTGCAGGAAGGCCTTAAACGATACAATGGCAGGAAACCTAAAGTATTTAAAGCACTTCAGTATTTATTAGCAGATCACGGTTTAGTTGATGCGTGGGCAGCTTTACGGGGGTCTGCTCCTGGATATACATTTTATTCACATCCGCATCATAAGTTAGTGAGACTGGTCTATTTTTTTCTATCAAGTCTAATACTTTCTGATGCTGATATTCAGGTGCACCCACAGATCACATCAGATCATGGGCCTTTTGTATTGAATTTACACGCTCTCAAGGCAGGAACTAAGCCTAGATCATTTACACTTGACAGGAAATTACTACTGGACGAAAGGTATGTAGCACATATGAAGGAGCGGATTAGGTCATTTTTGGCCATAAACCGTAATTCCACAGGGACTGGCTTTGTCTGGGACGCTCTAAAAGCTGGTTTTTGAGGGAAGACCCTTAGCTTTGGGCTATTTAAGCAGAAGCAGATCAAATTGGCACTTCAGGAAATATACGGTAAACTTATAATAGCTGAAAAAAATCTCATGTGGGGGATTCAAGCAAAGGGGGATATTGCATTTTTGCAAACAGATGTACCTCGCAGCAAGGTCAAAATAAATCTACATTGGAGCAAAGAAGTAGCCAGGAAATATACTATTAGTAAGTACAGGTATGGGGAGGCAGCTAGACGTTGTTTGACACAAAGGCTCCGATCAAGAGGGGCTGCCCAAAGAATTGGATCTGTGGTTGATTCCTGGGGCAACTCTGTAGATACCAATGTTGGGATTTTAAATGTTTTTCATGACTTTTACAAGGCACTTTACATTGGAGAGAACCTTGATATGCAGGCTGGTGAAACACTGCTGCAGAGCCTCAATTGTAGAAATTTGAACCCTCAAGATGCATAAATGCTACAGGCATGCATAACTACTGAAGAGCTGGAAGTGGCAATTAATAGTTTGGCCACAGGCAAAGCGGCAGGAACCGACAAACTCCCGCTGGAGGTATATAAAACCTTCTTTGGTGAGCTTAAGGCGGATATGCTTGTCACTTTTCAGCAAGCACAAATAGGTGCAGCGCCTTTGACTTGGGATGAGGCAAGCATAATTGATTTTAAAAAGAAAGACAAGCCACATGAACAGCCGGGCTCCTATCGCCCTATATTATTGTTAAATTCTGAGGGCAACATTTTTGCCAACATTTTAGTGACCCGATTGGCAGATGTGCTAACCCCATTGGTGTAGATTCGACAGCATGGGTTTATACCTAAGAGGAATACAATCAATCATATTAATATGGTGATAACCCTACTACACATAGCTGAGACCACGGGGAGTTAATTCAGCTTGATTGTATTAGACGCTGAAAAAGCGTTCGATCGGGTCGCATGGGAATTTTTATGGGCAGTACTGCAACAATCAGGTTTTAGACAAGGTTTTATAAAAGCTATCCAGGTTTTATAACGGCACCCGACTGCCAAAAGTTGTATAATGGGCCTCGAATCAGAACTTGTATATATTACATGGGGCACAAGGCAGGGATACCTGTGCTCCCCCTTGTTGTTCTCACTATATATCAACCTCTTTTTAATGATGCTAGAGCAAAATGCAGGGATAGAATCAGTAATTTGGAGGCAAGAGCACTATCAGGTTTTCGCGTAGGCGGATGATGTTGCGGTTGTTACTCCTAATCCTATAATGGCTATGCCTCAGATAGAACAGCTGGCGCTTGAGTTTCGAGCAGCCTCAGGATACAAACTTAATGTGTCTAAGACACAAATTCTGTGTTTAAATCAAGTGGGCTATAATGACGATTGAATTTCGAGTGAGGTATCATACCTGGGTGTCAAATTAAGGACTTGCCTAAAGACATTTGTGGGGATCAATTGGGCCAATATCTTAAACTCTGTAGGGAAACAATTAGATTGTTGTGAATGTCTGCATCTCTCTTTGGTGGGCGATGCAACGTTCTAAAATGTTAGTATTACCCAAGGTTTTATATTATTTTAGATCTGTTCCATTAGAAATTTTCCATCTCTAATTGTCAGCACTCCAATTCATCTGTGCTAGGTTTTTATAGGCACAGGTGAAGCCTCGCAGAGCTATGCACTTTATGATCCTCCCCCGCGAGAAAGGTGGTTGGGCAGTATCGGATTTTACCCTATATTATTATGTGTGTATACTGCAAAATATGACTATATTAGTAACTGGGGAAGAGCCTCTTACCACCGCAGAGTCGCCCTCTATATATCAGATGCTACTGGGCAGTGATGCTAAAAATCGATTATTCATGAGGCTGGAGCCAAGTTACTATAAAACAACCAGGTTTAAGGTTTTAAACGCCGCCTATAAGGCGTGGAAAGCTGTGCAAAAATGCTACCGACTTGAAAGGGTCTCCCATTACACTACGTTTGCAGCTACAGTGCTATTGCCATCAATATTTTGTGATGGGACCATTGACTGATGGCGGATCAAAGGCATCCAATATATTGGAGATCTCTATGCTAACGGGACCTTGATGTCTTTTGAGATGCTAGCCGAGAAATACTGCCTCCCTAGATCCGAATTCTTTAAATATCTACAAATTCGTGATTATTTAAACAAAAGCCGATGGAGGATCGAATTGAGTCTTTTAGTGGAGGCGGTGCGGAAGAATGCGCACATAGGCATCTTATACAACGTACTATTAGACACTTAGGGCGGTGACCTGGATATGCACAACATCAAGTGGGACAATAGGTTAGGGTGCCAATTTACTCGGGTGGAACACTCCATCGGTTTGGCTGGGAGGTTATTGATGTCTGCTAATCTTCATTCACAACATTATAAGACTGTGTTTAACCTCTACTACACTCCAGCTAGGTTTTTAAAATGGGGAGGGGATGGAAGGTGTTTTAGATGTGGAATTGAGGAGGCAGACATTGTGCATATTATTTTTACATGTAGGCACCTAAGTAACTTTTTGGAGCACCTAGAGAAATTCTTAGCGGAAATCATGGGGTGGTATAGTTAGACTGTCTGCTTCCCATCTGCTGTTGGGGGTGGATGAGAGTGACAGGTGTGATCAGTTGCAATATACATTTCGATACTACAGCCATAGCCAGATTATGCATTGCTTCAATGTGGCTTCAGAAAGATGCTCCGACTTTTGAACTATGGAGGGACAGATTTCTTACCATTTTTATTCTAGAGCATAGTTTATATACCCTGAAAGGCTCCCGAAATAGGAAACTGCGCATGGAGATATGGGGCCCAGTGTTGGCATATATGGAAGATTTGCATCTGGGTTTAACCTCAAATTATATAGCATTTGCACTTTAATGAATTGTTAAGGATTTGAGATTGATAATGAAGAAATATTTATTTATTTATTTTCCGGTTTTTATAAAGCGCATCAATCATCCCGAAGGATATCACGGCGCTAAGAGCCAGAAAAGCTACTGGAGTGACAGCTGGGATTTATGGTTTAGTGTAGAGATACGTTTTAAGATCCCTTCTGAACTGAAGATAATTGGAGGTGTGTCTTAGCTTGGAGGGAAGCTCGTTCCATCTCTTAGCTGCTAGATAGGAGAAGGAACGTCCACCTGTTCTGACCTTATGGATGCGTTTAGGTTTTGCCAATGCAGATTGGCAGGATCGCAGAGTTCTGTTAGGTTTGTAAAATTCGATCCTTCCTTGCAGTATCGAAGGGCCAGTTCCATGTAGGGTCTTGTGGGCATGACTAAGTAACTTGAAGGCAGCCCTCTGACGCATTGGGAGCCAGTGGAGTTTGTTTAGGCACTCTGATGCTGAGTCGCGCTTACTTTTGTTAAGAACGAGTTTAGCCGCCTGGTTTTGCACAATCTGCAGGCGTGAGAATAGATGTTCGTTCATCCCATTAAAAAGTGCATTACCATAATCCAGGCGACTGACCAGTAGTGCCTGCGTGACGGACCGTCTGCAGTCCAAAGGTAACCAGGGGAATATTTTGGCAAGGAGTTTGAGTATGGCAAAACTTTTCCCGCAGAGTGATCTGACATGATCTTTCATGGAAAGAGTATCGTCCATGATAATTCCCAGGTTCCTGGCGTGTTGACTGGGAGAGGGGGCCGTTCCCAATGAAGGGGGCCACCATGTGGCATCCCATACATGTTTTGCTCCCCCAAATAGTAGGATCTCTGATTTCCCGGCATTCAGCTTCAGGGAATGCTTGTGCATCCAGTGGGCCATTTCTCCTAGACAGTTGTGTAATTTGGATTTAGTTACCTCAGGGCCTTCGTCCATAGTCACCACCAGCTGTGTGTCGTCAGCGTATGAGCAGACTCCAATGCCCCACTTCCTCCCAATGTCGGCTAAAGATGAAACATAGACATTGAAGAGGGTGGGGCTCAGAGAGGCACCCTGTGGTACCCCACAGCCGATGGTGCTTGGTTTAGAGTGATACTGTCCCATATGTACAGCTTGGGTACGATTGGATAAAAAGGAGTGGAGCCAGCCCAAAGCTTTAGACTGTACTCCCTTGCTTCGAAGTATATGAAGCAGATGATCATGGGAGACCGTATCAAACGCCGCTGACAGGTCGAGCAATATCAGCGCCACCGCCCCGCCCTGGTCGGCGGTGGATCTGATACTGTCCGACACTGCCAGCAACGTTGCTTCAGTACTATTATTGGCTCTAAACCCTGTTTGGGACGGGTCTAGGAGAGAGTTGGTCTCTAGGTATTTGGTCAGCTGTATGTTGACCAGTTTCTCCAGGGCTTTTGAGAGAAAAGGGAGCTGTGATATTGGCCTGTAGTTTTCGGGATTTAAGATGTCAGTTCCAGCTTTCTTTAGTAAGGGAATGACAGAGGCGTGCTTCCAGGCTTGTGGGAAGGTGGCTGTGGTTAATGATTTATTGAACAATTGGGTAATGAGGGGACAAAGCACAGGTATAATTTTTGAAAACACAAAGTGGGGGCAGGGGTCTGAAGGGGATCCAGATTTAATTGTATTCAGTATTGCCAGGACCTCTTCGGTTGAAAATTATTCAAAGCTGGTGAGATGGGGCCCGGTGTCTAGGTCTGAGGAGTTTAGGGAGTCTATACAGGATTCTGATAGGGGGACATTTGTAGAAGGAAAGTCGGACAAATTGATGTTTTGAGGGATGAAGGAGGAGTAAATCTTTTTGATTTTATCCGAAAAGAATGTGCTAATACGTTCACAGGCCTCTGTGGAGGGGGTTAGAGTCTGTGACGTACTAGGGGGTTTATCTAGTTCTTTAACTATTTTGAATAACTCTTTTGTTGAGTTGCAGTTATTCTGTATTCGTTGTGTGAAGTAATCCTTTTTTGCTTGTTTTATGGCAAGGATGTATTGTTTCCGAGCATTGACGTAATTTAATCTGGCTTCACTGTCTTTGGACTTTCTCCACAGATGTTCCTTTATTTGGCAGGTTTTTTTTAGGCTTTTTAGGTTAGGAGTGTACCATTTCTCAGATATAGTTTTGGTTCTGGCTGTTCTTAGTGGGGCTAATACATTCAGTGTTTGCAGTATGCCCTCCTCGAGTAGTACTGTATGTTATTGATTAGCTAATTACTGCCTAACCATCTTGCTTATTTTTTAGGACTGTGTTTTTTAAGGCTGCTGATTTTATATGTGTAATGTAACTATCATGGATTAAAAATAAATAAATAAATAAATACATATTTTTTTTTTTAAAGGATTATGGTAAGGTGATATATAAACGCTGCATGAAACACATTATATTTTCATAATGCTTTAGGGTGAAAAGAGAAACATGCCACAGATTAACTTCTGCCATTTTACAGTCAGAATAGAGATAGGATGATGGATGTATTGGAGAATATTGTAGACAGACACAAATATATTGGCCTAAATATCACTGACCAAAAGTATTGTCCATTTGAGTGTCGACTTTCTATCTTTAACACCATTGGGCAATATTGTTTGTAATTCCAAAATAGCACACAATATTTATGTAACATGATATTCTGACAACAAAATTCTAAAACCATGCCCAAGCCTGGGAGAGTGCATATTGGTGAAGATAACAGTCATTTCCACCGTCATTAGCCATTATATACACACCCAGTAATGGGGCTTGTGTTAGCTTTAAACAACAAAAAGTAATGCCCTGGGTTTTCCTTTGTTCCCGTTCAGTGGGGAAGTGGCCTGGCTCTTTAGGCTGGACTGTTCCTATTGGAGCATGACCAAGACTTACTTTAATATGGTCTCTGCCTAGAATGGCATAGTGGGTGGCCAATAATAGACTGGAATGAACCCCCAGTTTGATTACCGATGGCAGAGATGAATCCAAGCATCCATTGTGTCACCTTGTTGGTTTTTGGAGTAGATGCCCGAAGTGTTGCAAGTATGATCAGATATGGTCCTATGCTAACTGCTGCAAATTACTCAAGCTGTATATCACTGACGATGCCATAATAGACCCAGAATGATCTGGGAATGCATGTGTTTCTGGCTGGAAATGAGTCTGGCATAGTCTGGCTTGTCTGTTCCGATAAGAGCAGGACCACAACTGATTTTCATGTTGCTTGTGAAGTATTGCTTCCATCACTTTTTTGTTTATTGCTGGGTGCAAACATGTGGAAATCAGTCTTGGTTCTGTTCCAATAGGAACAGTCCAGCCTGAAATGCTGGGCCACATCTCCTATGAGTGTAAATAGGAATAGTAAAAACAATGGACTGGAGAGTGGCCTCAAGTGACTATCAGTAGTTGAGATTAATTCAAGCTTTCCTTATATCACTGTGCTGTTTATTATAGGAAGCAATTGTTTGGAAAACAGTCTAAATTCTGCCTCAACAGGAGCAGTCCAGTCTGAACTACTGGCCAATGTCCCCTCTGATTGGAAATAGTAACAGGAAAAAAATGGATTGGATTGTAGCCTCGAACGATCATCAGTGGCACAGATTAATTCAAGGATTCCTTCCATCACTTTTTTTGTTGTTGCAGTAGATGCTCTAAGTGCAACGGGTATAACCAGACATGGGTCTGTGCTCACTGTGCCACAGGCGTCAATCTATGCCTCACTGGCCTGAGTAGGTTAAAACCAGCCTGGGGTAGCTTATCTGTCTGAAGGGGCCCGGGCCTGCAGTTTTTACCTGACTATTCCTATTAGCACAGGACCAAAACTGATTTGCACGTGCCTGGTCTCTGCCTAGAATTGCATCTTGAGTGAAAAACTATGGACTGAAATGTAGTCCAAGTGACGAGCAGTGGCTGTGATTAATTCAAGTTTTACTTCCATGACTATGTTTAGTTGGAGGATACAACCATGTGCAACTACGTCTTGACTCTCCAATAGGAACAGTCGAACTGCCAAGCCAAATCCTCTTGTTTTTCCAAAGGTTCCAAGCTGTACCTAACTGATGAGTTCCAACAAGCCTGTAACCAGGGTTACTTGCATTTTTGTTCTGACAGGGTGTGGTGCGGTAATCTGCCTGTACTGTTGCCACTGGAGTAGGTCTAAGACTGGCTTGCTCTTTTCTGAAGAAAAAGAGAAAATTCCTGCTGTTGTGGGACTCTGCTTGAGTTCCTAAAGATTGCAACATTTCTAACTGCCACGAAAGTGTCCCACGTCATCCTTTTACAACAGCGTGAACTAACCACTGTATTGGGAGAGCATCAACTGCTGTCACACCAGGGTAATTCTCCCAGATGTCTTGAAGCAAAAGTGGAAAGCTTCTTTTCATAAACGTGTGCTGACCGAACCTTAACTCAAAGCCTGCCCTTAAGAGCATCTTTTATAATCATCCTGAAAGTAAATTGGTCAGAGAAGGGAGTCTTGCGAGTCTAGAAAAGACCAACAGCTGAAAAGTTAGGTACAGAATAACCACTCGCACCTATCTGACAGAAGTATGCATGCATAGCAAGCTCTCCTCACTCGTCCCCAGGCTCTATGCAAAATCCATTTATAGATATTGCAGGGCAGATGCTTAGTCTTGGATGTTTGTAGGAGGGCCCAGAATGTTATATTTGGCATATCTCAAAAACTACAAGATGTCATTGAATTCCATTTTCAGACTTGCAGGTTGCAGGAAACAAATACACAAGCCATGGAAATATGAACTAAGTATCTGGTATGTTGCCTGTGATAGTAAGGTCTTATGCCCCATCACAGTTGTCCCAATTATCCCGATCTGAAAATGAGCACAACACTATACACTTAAGATGCTGAAAAGGGTGGAATGTACTATTACAACAAGTGGTCTAGGTATTAGCTATTGACACCTTCCTTCCTTTTTAAGTGGCACTCGCCTCCTGAGTAACCCCACTGATAGAATGGTAGAATCGACAGGTTAAGAGCACACATACGAAATTCCTGGACAGCAGGCATGAGACAACAACAGAATAAATTTGAAATCCACTTAAGCAGCAGTCATGCGGGAGCGCCATCAAATGTCCCTGAAACAATCTCCCTTCGGCCAACTTTAACAACCCTCTCACACCAAAGACCGGATTTATCAAGGGCTAGCATTGCCTGGGTGTAACGCAATGCAACACAAGAGCAATGTAGGCCCTTCACTGAGATTTACAATTGCATGCAGAGCAACCTTGCATGGCACTGTGTGGCATAGTAAATCTGGAGTAATGCAAGGCAGTGTCAGTCACTGCCTTGCATTACTCTGCCCTGGAAGGCTTATGTGAGCATGGCTTATTAGACGTTTAAACGCCATTTTACTTTTTGCTGCTTTTGCACACAACACTGCATATAGCTGTTTTTGTAAGTTAGGCTTCGTAAATGTCTGCACATGAGAAAAGGCTTGTTTTCAACATCCCTAGACTTACATCGTGCCCCTAGTCTGCACAGTGAGTGCTGAAGTCGTCAAGGTTATCATAACATGGTAACTGTTGTTCGAACTGATCGGCTAACGTTTTTTATACACAACAAATGGCAGCTATGAGCCAGCTGAGATTCTGGTGCCTTTATTATTGCACAGTTGCCATGATTTCACACCCGTTCCAGGGATACAGACAGCTTTTGCTGATCCTGATGTGATTTACTCTTGCTAAGTGGAGAGGTAATGGGGCCCTTCATACAAGCCTAAGAGACCGTCTTTAGTTTATAATACATAGTATACTATATAGGGATGGTGTTATATCTAGGCGCTATAAGACCTGTTTTCACCATCATTGTAATATGATTTCTCCCTTTGTATTTTATGGAATTGTAACAATGCTGATCCTATTATTTTTAATTATATGTCTGTTAATGTTGGCAAAGATACTGCACCTGAGAGCACGTTGTTAAAATAAATATTTTAACCTTACCCGTGTCTCTTATTTTTACTCCTGTTGTGGACTGGTATGAGAGTATAACAAAAGAGTGTTCTCACTTCCCACCATTCCTGAGTTCGTCCTAAGTCGCATGTTCTAGGTTGTCTAATCATTGGTTCCTTTGCTATAGGACAAAGAGCTAATGTGAAACTGATGCTAGCTGGTTGGAGTTTTCTAGGTACTGAGGTGAGTTTCTGGTATACCACAATTCACTGATGTCCTGGGTCTCAGTGCACATTTCTGTGTAGGAGCAGGATCCTTGCAACATGGCGCACCTAACGTAGAGGTCTTATTGTGAGACTCTCGAGTAGTGCTTATATCAGTCCACGACCCCCTCACTATTGTTTCCGGCTGACAGTGGTGACGGATACACCTACCTATACTTACATAGGTCTTTTCAAGCTTGATATTTTAAAACGGTTTCTATTGAATTACTATCTAGTTGTGCTTCATTCGATTGCATTGTACTTATATTTATCTGTGTCAATATGGCTGCGGTTGATATCCCAGTACACAGTCGCTTGGTTGTGTGCAATCATTTGCAGGATTTCAATGTCTCTTTGGAAGGCATGGCAGTGGTTTTTGTTGTATCTGCTGATGCAGCGTACCTGTTTGAGCTGTTCTACTCATGGGCCACGATACCTGCGGTTGATGCTAATACTGATGTGTTTCATACTTACACTGCGACTGCCGTGCCTGTAGAATACGGTCCATATAGAACACAGAAAGTTCAGATTTCTGCTTGGCAGCATAGCGTTTGGTTTAATGGCGCCCTCCCCCACACTTTAAAGGCGGTCAGAATAGGACCGTTGTCAATTGCAGGTGCTTCTTGGCCTGTTTTAGCCAGCTATACCCCGCATCCTAATGCGGCTCGTTGTACAGCTGCTGATTTGAGACCTCTTTCTGCTCCTGTGGTGTCAGTGATAAGGGGTCTGGTTCATTACATTTCCTGCAACTTCCCAGTTGGGGCCCCGGGTGGTGCGGCGCATCCAGTTGGGCCGAACAGGCTGAAGCTTAGTCCTGTTATGGTTAATGCGGTTATGGGCAAGCGTCCCCCGGATAAGGATGAAATGCCTTTCTGGCTTGCCGAGAAATTTGACCAACTGGAGGCAGTATTTCCTAATATCACTCCTGTGGAAAAACACAGGATCCTTACTATTAGTTTGCAGAAAGACTTAGTGCCGGACGTAAATGACTGTACCACTTGGGGTGGGATTTTTGCGGCAGTCTATACTAGGTGCTTCGGCACCCCGTCAATGGCTGTCCTGCCCTCCGTCATTAAGCCTGTTCAGGATGAACACGGACCGGAGGCGGCTGTGGAGTTGGGAATGCGACTCGTGGGAGCGTTTGACTTGGTTCGCGGTCTCGTCCTTGCTAATGTTAAGGGAGATGCAGTAAGATTCCAGGTGTCTAATGCTTTGCGCGATGTTCCCGAAGCCGAGAAACCCCGTCAGTTACCGAGAATCATTAAGGAGGCTGATAAGACCATTGGCCATAATAGTTTGGGTGTTTAGCCTTTTGCTAAGAAACAAACACAGCAGAAAACTCAGTCAGCGTCTTCTGAAAAAGATGATCGCCAGAAAGTTCCGAAAAAATTGGAGTAAGAATAAAAAACAGGGGAAATAGCAACAGAAACAGGGGTCCCGTCCTGCTTCACCTACACCTGCCTCTACTGAGCGTACATATGAGTAGCGCGGCCGCACTACGATTAAGTCACCTAATCACCTAATAGATGTCAGGTTCCTGAACAACGTTCTCCTCGCCCTTTGCAGGGAACATCGGTCTCACCCACCGGTGAAGGAGGCGGCGGCAGAGGACAAGTTGCCCAACAGAGCCATGAGCAGCCTCCCAAGGCTGACGGAAAAGGCAAGCAGGATGAGTCACCGCGTCAAAGGCCCCAGTTTCAAAAGAAGAAAGTTGCTGCTGTAACAGAGAGATATGCCACAGACTGTGAGAATGCAGCATTGGCATCTGACATGGGGGCTGACACTGTTTGACAGCGCAGTGGAGATTACCTTAGTTCGAGAGGCATTGCGTCCACTACTGAAGGTGAGAGCGACAGACACCTTCGTTGTAGTAGAGACAGCTGACACTAGAGTGGCTCCCCCTGAAAGACTTTATGACATTGTCCTTATAATTGAAGGTGACATAGAACGTACCATAAAAGTTTTTTTGGGGAGAATCTAACTACTACCTATGATATTTTGTTGGCGGAGGTCGACTGGCCCCCACCCTTTGTCTTACCTGCTCTGCAAGGGGAGGAGGTAATCCTCCCTAGTTTCGTGCACACAGTGCCGAAAGAGCAGGCTCTGCATTTTGCAGAAGATTGGCCTAAGGCGCTTGCGCCTGCATTGTACCGTACTCACTGTGGATGGGACAAATTTTCCCCCGACATGAGATTCCTTTGTGGTCTATGCCACAGCCTCAACCCCAATACCTCATGCGGCGAGTAGCGAAAGCTTCCATTGCGGAAATCCTTGAACAATTGGAATATCAAGGTATAATTGAAACGTCTGTGTCTCCGATGAATAACCCTCTTTTTACAGTTACTAAGCCTGATGGCTCGTACCGTTTGGTACTGGATTACCGCCACTTAAACTCACATTGTCGTACGTGTGCGGTACAGAATACTCACAGTCTAGCTCTTGTGGATAGTCTCGTGTGCAAAAGGTTCAAAACTACACTTGACATATCCAATGATTTTTTTACCCACAATCTGTCCCCTCTTAGTAGTCAATGGACAGCATTTACCAGTGGTGGCAAATAACACCAATTTCGTCGTTTGGCTATGGGCTATAAGAATAGTCCAGGTGTCTTCGCAGCCCGCATAGTCTCTCTTTTGGAGGGCCTCGACGCAGATGCATGTTGGTATGTGGATGACATCTATCTCACAGATGGCAAATTATGGCCGCATCTGTGCCGTGTTGACCACATTATTTTCAGTTTTGCGGATTTTGGCTATAAATTCAACTTTGCGAAAAGTTACATTGCAGAGTACACAGTGTTGTTCCTGGACTATGAGCTCAACAATGAAGGTAGATGTTTAGCTCCTCACTTCCTGGAGAAATGCGCACTATTGCGCGCTCCCACAGTACTGAAAAAATGACAATCTTTACTGGGTTTTTTGAATTTCGGGTGTACCTACATTCCCAAATATGTCCAGCATATCAAGCCACTTTACGCTTTGATACAACCTACTTTTTCCAAATCGTGCTGGCTGCCTGAACATTCAGCCATCTTAAAATCTTTGCAGGCTGATATATTCTTAAATTCTTGTTGACTTGTGATAACCACACCAACCTGGTGATAAAAATTGTACCAGGGGCAGTGGGTTTCACGTACCTCACTTTTAATGAGGGTGGCACAGTCCCTATCGCTTACAGGTCACACTTGTACACTTCGGCTGAGTTGCGTTTTTCCACTGTGGAAAAAGTTTTGACAGCATTGCAAATGGCGATTCTTAAGGAACATGCACTGTCGCAGGGAAAACACATTTTGGTTGTTACTCCGTATCCTGCCTTGGAGGCAGTGACGAAAGCCAGTGTTCTGAATTCAAAAGCTTTGCACCCACGGTGGATACAATGGGCCACGTCCTTGATATCTCCGGATGTCACGTTCATTTTTGTTTCCTCTCTGCAGAATCAGGAGTTCTTGCAGTATGATTTTGTTCACCCCTCTCATCTGACCATGCGACCACTTGAGGATTTCCTTTGTATCATTTACACTGAATGAAGCGCGCAAGCGGCTACGGGTTCACAGCACGCATATTCTTCGGCATGCGCAATAGTGGTTGCTACTATGGTGGATGATGAATTCAAGTCCGATGTCGTGCATACACAGACATTAGGGGAATGTACCATCCAATTGGCAGAGCTTCGTGCTCTGATGTTTGCATTAGAGTACGCTGACCCTAGTGTGACAACTCTTATCGTAAGTGACTCTTGTGTTCAATCATACAATGACAATTTACCCTTTTGGACTCAAAATGATTATCGTGACTCCAAAGGTTGCACAATAAAACATAAAATGATCTGGGTTCGAGTGGCTGAGAGCTTAAAGAATGGCTACCACTTATCTTTGTATTTCATACTCTGGGTCACCAGCGTGTTGGAGTTAATGCTGTTGGCAATTGTCTTGCGAACGAAGCCGCCAAGACATCAGTTGCAGCATTCTCAGTAGCAGCAGTCAGACATTCCAAAAGTAAGATTGATGATGACATCTTGGCAGCTATTGCCGCAACAGAGAAGGGAAGTAATTACCCGGGAGGTTTTCCTTCTAAATACTCTTATAATTTAAGTCCTGATAAAGTTCCATATGTGAGAATTAACGACGTTCGTGACAGGTTAATTCCCAACGCAGACCGCAGGCAGGCTTTGATTACAGCAGTCCACGCTGGGATAGCCCCATCGCATGCCGGCGTGTCAGCTACTGTATCTCTTCTACAACAACGTTACCGGTGGTGGGGTTTGTACAAACAGACGCGTGGTTATGTCCTTCAATGTGACAGTTGTCAGCAGATTAAACCTTCTACTGCTGCACGCCCGCCCCAAACACAGTTGTACATATCTAATAAACCACTTGTGTATTTTTATCTGGATCACTGCGGTCCTTTCTCATCTGATACTGCGTATAAGTACATCTTAGTTGCAGTTGATTCATGCATGCGCTTTGTCTGGGTGTGCCCGCAACGCTGTGCTGATTCCAGAACTGTCGTAAGGGATTTGCGTGGCTTTGTGGGAATTTTTGCGTGTGGTACCTTCCATTCGGACCAGGGTCCAGCGTTTGCCTCAAAGGCATACAAGGATGCCATGAGTTCTTTGGGGGTCCAGGTCAAATTTTCATCTCCATTTCAGCCTGAGGGCAATAGTGTTGTGGAGCGGATGAACCATGACTTAAAGCAATCCTTGACAGCTAAGGTATTAGGTACAGGCCGAGACTGGCTTACCCACCTCAATAGCATGCAGCGTGCACTAAATAATCTCCTAAGAAGGTCTCCGGGTAGGCGGACCCCATACGAAATGCTCTTTGCCATCAAAATGTTTGCTCTGGACATTGAGGGTCTAGACATGGCGGCGTCTGCCACATCCTTTGACGTAGATGAACATTCTAATGTTTTACAGAACCTACAAAAGACAAGAGACAGTCTTGAAAAGGAACATTTTCCCTCCACATCTGATGCAGGGTTGCAGATTACGGTAGTCGGCTGGCTACCCCAAGTTGTAGAACTGGTCCGAGAGAAGATCGACAACAAAAAGGAATTTGGTCCCTCCTATCAAGCTCCAGTTCCTGTGCTTGGTGTGCAGGGTACAAGAACAGTCATTTTACCTCCTCTTCCTGGGCAAAAGGGGAACAGGTACATCTCCATTGACAATGTCAAACTACACAAGGTGCCCGATTCTTCTTGGTATGACACCTGCGGTTTTGTGTCCAGCAATGATGCGAAACTCTGTTTTGGCCCCGGATTCTGCCATTGGGCTTGATGTTGCCATTGAGATGAATACAGTTGAGAATCCTTTTTTGAATCCACCTGCTGGTGACACTCTTAATGATACTGAATATACATACAAAGAATATATAGGTATTCCCTGGGTTTTTACTTCCTGTTCACGGGACACAGTGTCCCACTATGAGAAGAGAGGTGCTGTCATACACACATTCACATTTTCACAATTTGTCACCCATGCTTATGAAGTTAGTATAGTCTAGTAGTGGAACCACAAAAGCAACTAATAATATGGCAAAGAGCAGTAAATGATATTAAAAATCTTATTAATTTATTAAAAAAGACAATGGTTATTTATATTTCAACAATATGACATGATCTTTATACTTTTAATACAGTGCCTACTGCTCATCGGTTACACATTACATTTCCATACAATTTTAATGAAATCAATTTAAAAAACATATAACAATACACTTCATATAAAGTATCATAAAATAAAACCCAAAAGTGGGGTTGTCGACGCGTTTCGGTGGATAAGGCTCTTGGCCCCACCTTCTTCAGGACAATTAAAACAACATGGATCTGTGGATGAAGGAATCCAGAGTGAAAAACCATACTTATATGCAGTTGCACCTTGATCATACATTTATAATTAAAAATATATATTCTCTGCTTTATTATTTGCCACCTATGGTTATCACTAGACTAAAGTTGTTTGGTGACCACCCATTAAAAGTTCACATTCATACATCCATGTGGCCATCCCTTTATACAGTCAACCATCTCATACTGATGTTTCATACCTGAACATATTCAGGTCCATATTCATAGTTATTATTGGATATGTATTTGGTCAAGGTCTTGTCACCGTATACTTTATGCGGGCACTTTAATTCGACAGGGACCTAAGGATGAATTGTTATCATCATTATCCTTGTTCCATTTATGCATGATTTGTAGGAGGTAGTTAAAATGGAATAATACCTGTGTTCACTTATCACAATGGCTTCTCAATTCTTCTATTATTTGTCAAGCTTCATGGGAAAATAAATTATTTCAGCGATCGCTTTATTCAATTACGACCTATAGGGAATTATAAATCATCACTCAACATATAGGCCTTATGTTTATCGGAGAATATGCCTATGTGAAGATCTTTATTTATAATTTTAGTTTTAACACACCTGTAATTCCTTATCTGTTTATCTGGACCGGTGTGCTCTCGTTACTGCATTATCTGTTGGGACGCAGTGTCTAAAATAAGAGATAGGACACATTGTTCTCCTATACCTAATTATTCCCTCTTTCTGCATTTAATCTTATTCAATCCCGCTTACTCACCTTGAATTATTGTATCACAAGTATCAATAACTTCTTGCTGTTTCTGTCTCTTGTTGTTCTTAACTGGCTCAGCAGGTGTACATTTGAGGTTATATTGCCTGTTGCATAAAATAGATATAAAACGACTTTTTAAGGCTCTATTGTTATCGATTTAGTAATTCTAAATTAATCAGTTATATTTATTCCTCACCTATTGCAGCATGAGGACAGATCACGAGTAAGATATTCTATTTTGCTTCTTAGGCGGGGCTGTAGTTCTTTTATTCTTCTTTGTCTTTATACCTATAGTGCAAAGTATATATTTAAGGCACTCTTGCAGAACGCTGTTATAATTTAAGCTACTGCTGTGATTGGCCCATTGTCTGTCTTAATGTTCTAATCTGCAAGGGCGCCCTTTTCTTTATATATATGTATCTCCCCAGGATCAGAGTTAAAGTCAAAGCAGACGTCCTTGTCTATATGTTATTTTCCTATCTCACCCCTCGAGTACCACGGTTAGTCTCATGTTTAATAACAGGGCAATACCGATTTTTCACCAAATTGCCGTATTTATTCTGGGCATTTGGTCCTCAAACATATCGTGATTTAATATGCATGGGTTTAGAAAGCGGCTTCAACGTGTCGGTGTTTCTCCCCATTTCTTAATTTCTTACATTTTATGACAACCGCATTCGGGTTATAGTTGCCTGTTCTAGCGTCTTAGTAGAAACAACGGATGCATACTTTCCTTGCTCCGCAATGCATTCTCTAAGTAACTATAACGTATAGGCATATTTTCGCTGTTTTTAATTTAGTACTGACCACCTACAGGTTACCGTTAACTTTTTCTAACGTTTAAGTGCAAAGAAAGACTATCCCTTCCCCGCAATTGACCCTCGCTTACCTCCAACCTTTATCGTGTTGCGCTGCCACCGGTCTCTCTGTTCTTAAGGTGATGAGACCATCTTTCGCGCTGATTTTATACTTCCGGGTTAGGTCGTTTGCAGACACAATACAGGTCCTGTTATTGCCCGTTGCTAAATTTGCCGCCATTTATAAGTGTGTTTTTTTGGGCTTAATCATATGTTTATACCCTTTACCGATTCATTCAATATATCGCCTTTTCTTATATTTAAATTAATAAAGGAAATTACGGATGAATAAATTCTTGTTTTGAGCAATATATCTTTATCTTTATATTCCTTATGTATATTTAATTGTGTACAGATTAAAATAAATACACGAGTGCTTCATTATTCGTACCCATACTGCGGGATCCATATTAACTAAATCGCTACATAATTCTAGTTATAAGCAAACAGGGTTTTTATATATTCATGATATGGGAGAAGGTCCTTTCTGTGTTTTATCTGTACATTCTCTCCCATTCCTCGCGGTTATTCAGACCTTCAGTGTGGGTTTTAAACATACACATATAATACTGCTCGCGCATTTTTCGTTTCTTGTCTATATTACCCCCTCGCCTCGAGATCGTAACTTTCTCTAGAATGCACCAACGCAATTCATCCACTCCATGGTTGCATTCTGCCCAATGGTCCGTTAGGGGGGCATTCCTCTTTTTTGTTCTGATTTCGGTCCTATGTTCATTCAATCTTATCCTAATTTCTCTGCTTGTTTCCCCTATGTAGCCCAAGCCACATGGGCACATTATTAAATAAACAACATTTTGAGTCTTACAATTAAACATATTCTTAGCAGTATGTGTGTTGTTGTTTAGTGTGATCTTTTCACCTTGGATTATTGATTTACAGTTTACACATGTGCTACATGGGTATGTGCCTGTCAGTTTTTTATTCGTCATGACGCCGATCTGATGGACCTCATTTTTATCTTTATATGTTCTCACTAATCTATTCCGAAGTGTCCTATTACATCTATATGAGAACAATGGTTTCTCAATCCTTGCAGAATTATTCTCTTGGAGATAGTTCCAGTTTCTGTTTATAATATTTTTTATTTTGTTACTGA
This sequence comes from Lissotriton helveticus, assembly GCF_964261635.1. Lineage (NCBI taxonomy): Eukaryota > Metazoa > Chordata > Amphibia > Caudata > Salamandridae > Lissotriton > Lissotriton helveticus. Next base: position 455,888,801 of record NC_136063.1, on the reverse strand, counting down.
TTACAGAGTAATTAGAGACAAATACTATTTTGTCAGTTTTGTCACTTTCTCCACTCTTTTCTTCAAATAATGCATCGCGATTGTAGAATTTGGCTCTTTTGTATGCTTTCTTTATAATATTCTTGGGGTAGCCCCTATTGTTCAGTTTAATTTTTAATTTTTCTGCATGAATCTCAAAATCCTTTTTATTCGTGCAATTTCTGAGGAGCCGCAAAAATTGGCCGAAGGGTATATTATCCTTCTGACATCGTGGGTGGTCACTGTTATAGTGGAGCATCGTATTGCGATCGCTCGGTTTTACGTATAGATCCACTATTAATTCACCCTCTTTTGTTTTTATTGTGATATCAAGGAAGGCACATTCATGTTGACTCCTAGTATGAGTAAATTTCAGATTGGGGTCCCCACAATTGAGCCATGCAATGAACTCCAATAATTCAACCTCTTCGCCGTCCCAGACGAAGAATATGTTGTCAATAAAACGTGACCAATTTGTCACATTCTCATAAAAAGGCGCTGCTTGGTTGTATATGTGCTTGTTTTCAAAGGCACCAACATAGAGGCAAGCCAAGCTGGGTGCACAGTTAGCCCCCATGCTGGTGCCCTTGACTTGACAATATAAGTCTTCCTCAAAGAGGAAAATGTTGTTCCTCAATATTATATCCACTAGTTCCACTATGAAAGTGGAATGTTCCGTTAGATATCCATTTTCATCCATAAGCAGGTCTCTAATGGTTTCTACTGTGGCTGCCTGCGGTATATTCGTATACAATGATTCGATGTCTAGTGAGACAAGCTATTGTTTATGCTCATCGAATTTAAGACCTTCAACTTTCTTAATTATTTCATTTGTATCTTTGATATACGATTTCTGTTGGGCTACCATGGGTCTGAGAAATTTGTCCACATATATGCTCAATGGTTCAGTTAGGGCATGGGTACTCACAAACTTTCTCTCAGGGGCCAAATTTACAGTGTGGTTTATGTCCGAGGGCCTCACCGGTGGCGGTGGGGTCAGTGGGGGAAGGGGCGGGGCTAGAGCAAAAAAAAAAACTGTGACCATGAGGTTGATCACAGGTCCCTGCAGTGGACGCCTTCGTCCACTGAGCCACCAGACCCGGCATACACACATCTCTCGCTCTCTCTCGTTCTTTCTCCCTCTCTCTGTCTCCCTCCCTCCCTCTCTCTCTGTTTCTATGTCTCCATCTGTCTCACTCACTCTGACTGTCTCACTCCCTCTCTCCCTCTGTCTCACTCCCTCTCTTCCTCTGTCTCACTCCCTCTCTCACTCTTTCTCACTCACTCCCTCTCTCCCTCTGTCTCACTCACTCCAACTGTCTCACTCCCTTTCTCACTCTGTCTCACTCACTCTGAATGTCTCACTCTCTCTGTCTCCCTCTCCATCTCTGTGCCCTCTCCATCTCTGTCTCCCTCTCCATCTCTGTCTCCCTCTCCCTCACTCTGTTTGCCTCTCCCTCAGTTTCCCTCTCCCTCACTCTGTTTCCCTCTCCCTCACTCTGTTCCCTCTACCTCAGTTTCCCTCTCCCTCAGTTTCCCTCTCCCTCACTCTGTTTCCCTCTCCCTCACTCTGTTTCCCTCTCCCTCACTCTGTTTCCCTCTCCCTCCTTCCCTCTGTCTCCCTCTGTCTCCCTCTCTCCTTCCCTTTCCCTCCTTCCCTCTGTCTCCCTCTCTCTCCCTCACTCTGTCTCCCTCCCTCACTCTCCCTCCCTCACTCTCCCTCCCTCACTCTCCCTCCCTCACTCTCCTTCCCTCACTCTCCTTCCCTCACTCTCCTTCGCCCTCTCTCCCTCGCCCTCTCCCTTCCTCACCCTCGCCCTCACTCTCCCTCGCTCTCCCTCGCCCTCACTCTTCTTCGCCCTCACTCTCCCTCGCTCTCCCTCACCCTCCATCTCCCTCCCTCGCTCTCCCTCTCCCTCTCCCTCTCCCTCACTCTCCCTCGCCCTCACTCTCCCTCGCTCTCCCTCTCCCCCTCTCCCTCCCTCACCCTCCCTCTCCCTCATTCTCCCTCTCCCTCGCCCTCACTCTCCCTCGCCCTCACTCTCCCTAGCCCTCACTCTCCCTCGCCCTCACTCTCCCTCGCCCTCACTCTCCCTCGCCCTCACTCTCCCTCGCCCTCACTCTCCCTTGCCCTCACTCTCCTGCCCTCACTCTCCTGCCCTCACTCTCCCTTGCCCTCACTCTCCTGCCCTCACTCTCCCTCGCCCTCACTCTCCCTCGCCTTCACTCTCCCTCGCCCTCACTCTCCTGCCATCACTCTCCTGTCCTCACTCTCCCTCGCCCTCACTCTCCTGCCCTTGCCCTCACGCTCCTGCCCTCACTCTCCCTCGCCCTCACTCTCCTGCCCTCACTCTCCTGCCCTCACTCTCCTGCCCTCACTCTCCTGCCTTCACTCTCCCTTGCCCTCACTCTCCTGCCCTCACTCTCCCTCGCCCTCACTCTCCTTCGCCTTCACTCTCCTGCCCTCACTCTCCTGCCCTTGCCCTCACTCTCCTGCCCTCACTCTCCCTCGCCCTCACTCTCCTGCCCTCTCTCCTGCCCTCACCATCCTGCCCTCACTCTCCCTCACCCTCACTCTCTCCTGCCCTCACTCTCCCTCGCCCTCACTCTCCCTCGCCCTCACTCGCCCTCACTCACCCTGACTCGCCCTCACTCGCCCTCACTCTCCCTCACCCTCACTCTCCCTCACTCTCCTTCCCTCACTCTCACTTACCCTCACTCACCCTCCTCCCTCTCCCTCTCCCTCTCCCTCCCTGTCTCTCTCCCTCCCTTTCCCTCCCCCTCCACCTTGCCTGTGTGTGCCCAGGCTGAGACAGCTTCAGGGCACACACACACATGCAGCCTCACCGGAGCACTTCACAGGTCTTCAAAAGACCATTCGTATGTTAATAAGGCTTTGTCACCTCTTAGCCCCCTGCAGCCGCACTCTGACTGCGACGGGACTCGCCCGGCCCCCACAGAGCAGCAGTCCGAGTCGCGCTGCTGCAGGGGTGTTTGCTGACACTCTGTAAAAAAACAACAACATTTAAACACGGTTACATGTCTGCAAGGTCCGCGGGCCACCAGGGAAGGCTTGCCGGGCCGCTGACGGCCCGCGGGCCGTACTATGAGTACCCGTGAGTTAGGGAGTTCAAACTAGAGACTATAGGTCTCATTGGCGGATCTGAAATACACTTATGCACTTTTGGGAGCCCGTAAATAGCGGGAATCACAGGATGGGTATTCAGTAAAAAACCACATTCATCTGGGCAGATAATTTCATCCTCTTTTGCCATATCCAAAACATTTTTTATATGTCTCTGTAATTGCCGCCATTCCTCCTGCGATGAGGCTCTATAATGTTCTTTTACTGTTAGAAGGGAGAGCATTTTGTCTCGGTATTTATCTGTCTCCATTAGTACAATACTGCCTCCCTTATCTCCTGGTTTTATCGTTATAGTGTTACAAGTTTCCAGGTTATTCAACGCATCCCTGCATTCTTTTGATAAGTTATTATTGTACAAAATGACCTCCTGTTTCAATAAACTCTCTATGTCTTTCTCGACAGCTGTTTCAAAAAGTTCCACACTTTTACTAACCATGGTTCTAGCTGGAGTCCAAATAGATGGTGTTTTTCAGCCTGACTGATTGATCTTTTCCGGTAGTGACTTGTGTTCAAAGAATTTTTTAAGCCTCACTTTTCTAAATAGACTCTTAACATCTTTCAAAATTTCATAAGCATTGGGTTTCGATATAGGTGCATATCCTAGTCCTAGATTTAAAACTTTTTCTTCATGGCCAGTCAACACCTTTTTAGATAAATTAATAATAGGGGCCTTTTCATTTGTTAGCAGTCCCATCTTTTCTGGCTGCGTGTGTTCATATATGGGGGTCTGGCCTGTGGTGCGTGTCGATAGTAATTGCCCCGACCTCTCCCCCGTGGTACATAGTTCCCTCTTTGTTGATTGTGTCCTAAAAAAGGTCTCTGGTCTCTGTTTTGTACTTGGTTTACTTCTGTCCTATGTCTATTCTCATTATGTGAATCTTCTTCGGATTCAGTACTCACATAGGAGGTATCCGAGAAGCTCACATTTTTCTTTTGACCCCTTGGACGATAAGGATACCAGTTTTTGTTTTGATACTGATTAGTTTCTTGTATTGGTGTATCATAGTAATGCTTCTTGGTGTACGGATATACTACCTCCGTATTGTATTTATTTATATCTTTTTGCAGCTTGTTAGTTTTCTTACCAATAAGGTAGTCTCTATATCCGTTTACATCCTCCGCTATCTCATTCAGTTTTTTCTTTGCTTCTTCTAAATCGTTACTGTAACTACTTTTAATTTCGGCCTCCATTTTGTCTAGATCTCTTTTTTCTATGATGATATATTCCTGTGCCGTCTCTATTATTAAAAGCATCCAGTCTCTACTGCATCTGTTTGCTATAAGAGTCCAATGTTCAATACATTTTTCATTCTTCACGAATAGGCCTGGTTCATTCCTTACTTGTAGGCCCACCGGAATTATGCCCTTTCTGCAGTATTCAATTAAGAATTCGGAGTGTAATTCGGTACGTATCATCTTTTTCTTTAAATTCCAAAAGGTATTCCATTTTTCAGAGTTGCCATCAGAAATGATGGAAGCGCTAGTACCTTTCGCGCTACCACAGATCCATATTGTTTTAATTGTCCTGAAGAAGGTGGGGCCAAGAGCCTTATCCACCGAAACGCGTCGACAACCCCACTTTTGGGTTTTATTTTATGATACTTTATATGAAGTGTATTGTTATATGTTTTTTTAATTGATTTCATTAAAATTGTATGGAAATGTAATGTGTAACCGATGAGCAGTAGGCACTGTATTAAAAGTACAAAGATCATGTCATATTGTTGAAATATAAATAACCATTGTCTTTTTTAATAAATTAATAAGATTTTTAATATCATTTACTGCTCTTTGCCATATTATTAGTTGCTTTTGTGGTTCCACTACTAGACTATACTAACTTCATAAGCATGGGTGACAAATTGTGAAAATGTGAATGTGTGTATGACAGCACCTTTCTTCTCATAGTGGGACACTGTGTCCCGTGAACAGGAAGTAAAAACCCAGGGAATACCTATATATTCTTTGTTTTGACTCTACCCAGTTCCCTTGGGTCCAGAGGGTACTCTCTTTCCTTGATAACTGAATATACATACCCCACTGACTTGTCTATGCTTGATTTGGAAACCCGTGTGGCTGATCAATCACATTTTTCATTTGTCACTGGCTTTACCACATCAAAGTCCCCTAAAAAAGTTTTGATTTTAGCTACTTGGTTTAAAAAACATTTTTTGATTCCCCCTTGGACTTATATTTGGCTGGCGCTTTTTTCAATTTTTTTATTCATGTCCATTGGATTTGTGGTGTATTTTTTTCATTTTGTAAATGGACACTACGTTCAAGAAAGAACTACAATTAGACTAATTGATGGAACTTTAGCTCCTCACTCCTCTTCGCACAGAATGAAGAGAGACCAGACTTTTGTGAATATCACTGCGTGGCCCGTTTTAGATGGGATTGTATGGGATGCTGTAAAGTTCCAGATTCATGGTCCCACAGAGGTTATTAATGTCCCCAATGTACTTCGTGTTTCTATGGTGGATGTGGTTAAACAAAATATTAGCTCTGATGATTGGGACGTCCAGGCCGTAGAGGCTCTATTTTCTGATTTGAAATATTATGCTGAAGATTTGTATCTAGATTCTGCTAATTATGGCAATTTATTCTGTTACCGGCACTATGGAAGTCACTTTCTGCATAAAGCAAACACGTTTAGAAATGTGGTAAATTACACTCAGTGGGAACATTGTCCCGCGCCTGTTGAAGGCAGCTCTAAAGCTCTTTTAAAAAAGTTTTCTTATTTTACTAATATTTATCCATCAAACCCTGATGCATTTTATTTTAGGATGACTGAGAAGTCCTCTTCCAAGGTTAGACTTACCCACACAAAATTACTGTACTCTAAGTCCTTTATTGACCAGTTGGCTGTTGGGGGCTATGAGCTGTGGAAAGATACAGTTGATCTTAAATCTTTTTGGGGTTCTAAAAGTTGGCAAGTGCAAGGCACCGAGGCTTTGCATTGTGCATGCCTCATCCCGAACCATATGTTGTTTCTGAATGCTTCTATTTCTCAAACCACCTGCTTTGCATTGGCTACTTCTAAAAAATGAAATGCACCTTCATTTCCTGATTTGGGTGAATATCCCCATTGGAATAATTACACCAGTATTTCCTTTAGTGATTTACAAGCTCTGCTGCGAAATTCCTCTTTTAATATTTCCTGCATGAATCTCGAAGTCTGGTTGCTGTGGCAAAAAAGTGCAGATTCCTGCCAGAACCGTTTTCTGGGTCTGACCCCATGCTATACAGAGGTTAGAATAGATCCCGGATTTCAGAGTCAACATTCTGTCACCACCTATTCTGTAGGCAAGTTGTGCCAGAGTTGGCTCAAACACTCTACCTTGGCGTCAGTGAAATTGCATTTATCTAAACTGACTGACAACGTTGATTTGAATGATTTTGTGAAAGGTCCTGCATCTGGCAGGTCGAAAAGATGGTTATATGCTGTTTACAACGAGGTTTGGAAACTGTCCCAAATTGAAGCTGCTTCTAGGCTCAGGGCTATTGATCAGGCCAATTTAGAAAAAGTGCTAGCCGTTGTAGATAATAGCATTAACACTCTTTCTTCCCGTATTCACACGTTAGATAATATTGTTTCATCTGTCGTTGATATTGTACAGGAAGACGTTGCAGTTCTGTACCATGGACAAAATCAATTGCGTTCTATTATGCAGTTTGCATGGACTCTTCAAACGTTAAAATCTGGGAGGGTGCCTTGGGAATACATGAACACAACATCTTTATTTTTGCCTTTTAATTTGACTGTTAAACAACAATTTATGTCGATGAAAGATGCCACTTTTTCACTGTTGCATATTGAGAAATTGGAGCCGTTACCATTCTCAGTGGCCGAGTCGAATTCTGCAGTTTGGCTTATCCATGGGTTAATAACTCTACCTTTCCCTCTGTTCAAATTTGAATTAAGCATGAAACACTATGCCATAGGCAGATTTGAGCCTTTAGGTGGCGCTTTTCTCCATGAAGTGTGGAATCTCCCATTTACATATAGGTGCTTGAGGGAAGGAAAAGAAGTTTATTTAAAAGGTGAAGACTGCACTTCCACGCCAGATCACTCATTAGTAGAAATTTGCAATTGCACGGTTTGTGTAATGTGCTGGCACCAAATTTTGAGTGCGTTCTGAAAGGCACCCCCACCTCGGCTATTACACCAACTTTCACGGTGCTTGCGAACTGTAGTTATTTGTTATTAAATAATGAAGATTGCTGTGGTAAGCTTGCGGGGATTCCGTACATTGTTACTGTTTCCCAACGTGTAGTTTGCTGTAAAAATGTTCTGTTTCCTCCTCCACATGGGAGGCTCGATGTTTCCATCTGGCCTTCTATTCCAACCTTGAAAGCAGAGTTCAAACAAGATGAGTCGAATAGGGGCTCTTTTGTCCCAGAAGGAAGTCGCCCTTACATCTGCGTGTGAAACATTTGTCCTTCACTTTGCTAACACTCGTACTGAGGAACATGCCTTATTAAATACATATCTGCCCCTGCATTTCGGTGCTTTGATGCACACAATCTTTAATGCCTCTTCTACCACGGGCCTGGCACACTTTTTTAAAGTAGTAGGTTCTGGCCTTGTGACCTCATTCCAAGCAATATTTGGTGTGATACCAGCATTTTTTCCTTTGATTTTTTCGAGTGTCTTTGGCGGTTTCCCGTTAATTCTCGCTTTGGGAGCGGGTGTACTGCTGTTAATTTGCTTGCTCCAGAATGGAAGCACATTCTCTGTCCTACAACGGTCTGTCCCGGCTGCTCCAGCTTTGTAACCGGATGCTTGAATACTATGGATCGCTACCTCTGGCGACTCTGAATGTGGCGTATGGTTTATCTTTCCGGTTCTCTTACTTTACTTGCGTGCGGCCTGTTTTCCATTGCCTGGATTGCGGATTTGAATGGGCCCTGTATTTGTGTTTCTGCAACACGGTGTCTCCTGACCCGGAATTTAATCTACTAATGAGTCCCTTAGTTGCTCATGAACTAGATTGTTCTGGTTTCGGGATTATGGCCTGCACAGTGGCTCATGGGGTCCTGGGTAATTGGAACATATGGACTGCGGCCCATGACTTTCTGGCACGCAGTTATCTCAAAGAAAGCCTGAGTTGTTCTCTGATGGTGCTAGAGGCTCCGGCTATTGAAGAACATATATGTTCATTTCCATGACTGAATTGGATGGCTGTAATGTTTATGGATGATGACAACGACTTCCTGTTGGAGGCGGTTGCGACATACAGTGCCTATACACTGTTGGATTGAAGTGAGACTTTTTTTGCTTCATAGACACGTACAGGACTCGTGATGTTTTTCAATAAATGTATTTTTTTTTACATTTTTGATTTGAGGTCTTATTCACACCATGACCACCTATGAATGTTTTAATAAATTAGATACTTATTAATTCGGATTTTTACTCCCAAATATCAAGTTTGGCAAAATTTCTGAACTTGGTTTTGTCTCATTCGAACTTGAACTCTGCGTTCTATACATATTGCCCCTTTTATTGAGCGTTCTCCGATCAAAAGAGGGTGTAGTGTGGCCCAAGGCCTGTTTTGCACACATATTATGTTAGCATGGCTTATTAGAAGTTTAAATGCCATTTTACTTTTTGCTGCTTTTGCACACAACACTGCATATAGCTGTTTTTGTAAGTTAGGCTTCGTGAATGTCTGCACACGAGAAAAGGCTTGTGTTCCACATCCCTAGACTTACATTGTGCCCCTAGTCTGCACAGTGAGTGCTAAAGTCGTCAACGTTATCATAACATGGTAGCTGTTGTTCGAACTGATCGGGTAACATTTTTTACACACAACAAATGGCAGCTGTGAGCCTTTATTATTGCACAGTTGCCATGATTACACACATTTGGAAGATTTTCCGTTTCCAGGGATGCAGAGAGCTTTTGCTGATCCTGATGTGATTTACTCTTGCTAAGCGAGAGGTAATGGGGTCCCCCATATAAGCCTGAGAACTTCTTTAGTTTATAATACATAGTTCCTATATAGGGAGGGTGTTATAACTAGACGCTATAAGACCTGTTTTCACCATCATTGTAATATGATTCCTCCTTTTGTATTTTATGGAGTTGTAACCATGCTGACCATATTATTTTTAATCATATGTTTGCTTATGTTGACTAAAATACTGCGCTTGAGAGCACGTCGTTAAAATATATATTTTAACCTTACAGTGTCTCTTTATTACTCCTGTTGTGGACTGGTATGAGAGTATAACAAAAGAGTGTTCTCACTTCCCACCATTCCTGAGAGGGTCCTAAGTCACATGTTCTAGGTTGTCTAATCATTGGTTACTTTGCTATAGGACGAAGAGCTAATGTGACACTGATGCTAGCTGGTTGGGGTTTTCTAGGTACTGAGGTAAGTTTCTGGTACACCACAATTCACTGACGTCCTAGGTGTCTGTGCACAGTTCTGTGTAGGAGCAGGATCCTTGCAACACTACCAATGGTTTTAGACACATTCCCAGACGTACTAACACTAGGAAACCTTGGAGTTGTCCCAATGGTACACCTTCCCAGGGGAGGTGTAACAAAGAGAAATATGTTTATTCCTACTTGTTATTTCCTCTTTCTGTGTGTGTTGCAATCTGCAGCACACTTAGAAAGAGGAAACAATCTCACAGGATTGTTTCTGTGCAGGAAGGTGTCGCTTCCTGCACATAATAAGCCTGGCTGTAACACTGACACCCTTGCACCATGGTGCAAAGGAGCCTGTGTTGGCACTTGACAACCACAAGGGCGCTAGCACGAGAGAGAAAGAGCAGGAATGTGCCATTTCTTAGTAGTTATGGTGCATTCCTGTCCTCTTCATTTGAAGCAACAAAACAAGTTGTCTTGCTGAGCTGTAACAAATATTAGTAAATCTGCTCCCACAGTATATAGGGAAAGCTGGCATCCTGCCAAGTTGTCAGTTTCCGAGTTCATGAATGTGCTGAATAGTACCTCTTCTGCCCCCGATTCTGTGTGCTGACAGCAAAACAGAACTGCATGTAATAGGAATGCAGAAAAAAAACAGGAATGAGAAAGAGAGAGAGATGTAAACCCCAGACTGGACTCAGACATTCTCTCAGTGGGCGGGACCGCACAAACAGTTGTTGTTTGAGCTAGCAGGAATGACACATCTGTACAAAAGGGCGGGATTGGTAAGCAGAATGCAATAGCAGGTGTGGTTCTAACAAGCATGAGTCAAACTGGAAACCAGCTGACCGTCCTAGGATGCTGCTGACAACACACCGGTGCAACTGTAAGGAGTAAATTATGAGAAACAGGGCACAGTATGACATAACAATGGACGATTAAGAGGAAAGCGATTGGGAATATTGTGGGAACTGAACAGGTGGAACACAACAAATTTGAGGGAATGAAGCATGGGTCAAACTAAGCAAAGATCCAATGCAACTAAAGACTCATTGCTAGGCAAGCTGCATGAGTCCCCATAGGCTTTCTAAAGGGTTCTGGGTCCAATGGTCTAGAACTGATCACAACCCCCAAAGAGAGTAGTGGAGGGGTCGGCAGTTAGCTGTCTATAGTTCAGAATCTTTTTCAAGTTTTCACAGACCTGTCTTACATCTCCTTCAGCCCCACACAGCAGATTGAGTGGTATTTTTGTCCCAAGTCTTTATCATTACACTTGTCCACACTTACTCATCTGTCAGGTGTCCCTCTTATAATTAATTAATTAATGGAAATTCAAATATTATACCAAGGCCCATAATACATAAAGTGTTCAGAGTCATAATGGGTGAGTGCAACCACATTCTGTGCTCTGGGCCACGTTGCTACTGCAGATGCTTGCACTGCTTTTTCTGTATTACAGGCTGCACCAGCGCTACATGTGCGACCCCATTCAAATGATGAAAAATTTGCATTTGTGCCTATGCTGCATTAGAGACTCTACACAGAGCCAAATGAGCTGCTAAGGGGCACACTGACTGTGTGACACATTGAGGTGGCCAGGGTGACTAGGTAAATAGTGATAAAGGGTCCCAGGGACCCCCTCCAGTGGTCACTGTGAATGTGAGGGCAGTCACTGACTGAATCCATATGCAGGGGGGACTTTGTCCCCGTTAAATTGCAGTGTACGTTCCTGCCGAACAGTAAAAGGCAGACTGGCTGCCTCAAACAGCTGGTTCACATTTCAGTAATGTTCTTCCTTCAGAGCAGCTCACAACTGTGCTGGGGCAACACATTAACTGTAATAGGATGCACTGTTCCAGTCCGTGCTGACATACCCATTTAAAGGTGTACTGTGGAACAAACAAAGACTGTACATCGTTTATCAAATGCAGGTCCTGATCTCCTACCACCACACCTTACTTTTCAATGCATCCTTTGCTCATTCCCATAAAAATAGAAAAATAATTCTTGGGATTCTTTCAATTTTTCCCACCTCACTCTTGGAGTCCCTCAACCTCTCCTGCTCTGTCAGGATAAGAACTAGGCTCTGGGCTTAGCTCAGGCATGGCCGGTACAGGTAACAGTGGTGGGGTGGTAGGGCGGGGTGGGGGCAGAGCAGGACGGGGAAGTCTACATACAACGGTATAGGGAAAAGAAAATAAATAAACAAAACCACTTACCTTGCCCTCGCTGCATCATCAAGTCAAGCGCACGGTAGGAGGTTATATTTATTTATTTATATTCCCTATGCCATCTTATGTCGATGTCACCCCCTGCCCAACTCCACACCTGCCCCGCCTCACTGCTCCACCATGCTTTCTTGTACCGGCCGCGCCTCACATAGGCGCAGTTCTGCAAGGCAGAGCCACTGCCGAGCTTGGTAACAACTCAGGGGCATATTAACAAGAGAATGGCGGAGCACAGCGTTAAACTAAAATCACTGATGCCACACTCTGCTATTCTGAAAACAATGGAATGTGCCTTATTCGCAAGAATGAAGCACATTCCTGCCTTTACCATAGTGCTGGCGCTAAATTTAGCTGCCTAGTGCCAACACAGGTTTCCTTGTACTATAGTGCAAGGGTGCCTGTGTTGCGGGAAATGATTGCTCATGTACAGGAAGGCCCCTTCCTCCACATAAACAATCAGTAATTAATCATTTCTCGCTGTTTCGCCAGGTTAAGACCAAGTTTTCCCTGGTCTTATTTTTGACGCTGCCTCCCATTTACGCAACCCTTGTAAATTGGGGGAAGCATGAAATCAATGGGTGTTGTGGCCGAATGCCCATCACAACACCTATCGCCTGCCCATTTTACACAAAGTGCTGCGTGAAAGGGGGCCTTATTTACAAGGAGGTGTTAAGCCACGTTAAGTGGCTTAACACCGCCTTGCAAATAAGGCGAAGTGCTCATAAAAAATGAGGTTCCTGTGGCGATAAGCCCTTGTAAAACTCAGCACAGAACTCTGGCCCTAAAGCTCCTGATTTAGCCTGGAGGTGCCCCTTCCCGTACCCTGCAGGGTGCCCCCCCTCAAGTTTCGTTACGCCAGTGCCTTGTATATATGCCCCTGAATACTTTCAGGTGATGTATACAGATATGAAGGTGGATGGGGAGCTACCCACTGTTGACATCAAAGCAACCATCATTCCAGCGAGAACCAGGAGTACCAGGACGGGTGGACCAATGGAGGAGTCTGCGGAGTCAGCTCCGCAATTTCACTAGTTCGTCACATCCGTCGGGACCCAGAGGAGTCTGTCTTCTACTGCATCCCAGCGCTGTGATGTCATGGCAGTGAAAAGACTATTGCATGAAACCAGCGAGCTGTCGGGGACATATTGCGCCTTTTTTTTTTACTGTTTCTCTCGCAAGCCATATACAATCTATACATTTTGCCTTACGCTCATTTATATATACAGCCTGTTGTATTGTGAACGGTCGACACAAAGCAAATCTGCCCACACTTTCTGACTTTGTAATAAAGCCAAAGGAGACTTAATTATCTTTAAAAACGTGGGATCAGACTGCGTCTAAAATGTATGGCGATAAATATTCGCTTTATTTTTCACAAGCAATATCCACATTTTTGAACAGTAACAATAATACCAAGTGTGAAAAGGACGGTGTACAGATATGAAGGCGGATAGAGAGCCATTCTCCGGTAGAAAATATGTTTCTTTGCAAGAACATTGTTGATAGACGTAAATTGTGGTTAAAAAGGAGGGGTCTTTTGTTCTTCATCTATTCTAGGTATCAAAGCAGATAACCAGAAAATGACTTTCCTGTATCTATCAAACATTCTATTATTCCTTCAATCGTGTGGAAGTTACACTAATAGGCACATAGCGCAGTTTTAAAGACTCTTATTTCTTTGACTTTCCATTTTTCTTTTGTAGTGCGCAACTAAAATATATGGCTCAGATAATATGGTCCGAACTACTTTTCTCTCACTCGCAATCTGAAACTGGAGCCATAAAAGCTTCAAGAACAAATTACTCCTTTTATGTCCGCTTTTATTTGTCTATAGCTCTAGCAGCAAAAGGTCTATAAAACAGTTTCACTTTGCAACTTGCTTTATTAAATTCAGAATACAATACTGGCAATGGGAAACTGTTTCCACATAAAAAAAATATACGTCTCACTGTAAACGCCATAACAGAACGAAATATCTTTACATTACTATTGATCTGTGCACTCCCGTATTCAGGCAGTACATGTTCAAAATCTCCAATAAACACCAAGATAAAGCAATGTGTGGTCTGGTCATTAAAGATGACATTAGACATGGGGGGCAGCAAGCATCAGACATACAACCTTGCTTACACTCTGCACCTTTTTTTCTAATCCCAGTTAAGCCATTTGAAGAGAAAAATAACTCTCCCCTCTCATGTATGCTACCAAGAAATGCGTTCACTCCCTTGATCTGGTGCAGGTCAGTAGACTGGCGCCAAGGCTGTGCTGGTGATCCACAACTGCCCCCCATTGCTTTCCAGCCAGCGGAGCAAGAAAATAAGCAGTGTAGGGTTCCACTTAAGATGTCTAGCAGAATACATGTACACACATTTAAAACACATTACATCAGAATAAAATAGTACCATGAATGTGAAATACGTATACGAGCATTGCCAAAGCATTGCCAAAGCCAATAGAAACTTCACTGGCTCCCAGTCAGCAAGAGGATCACCTTCAGGCTCCTCACCCACGCACACAAAGCCCTTCACAACCTCGGACCAAAACTCATCAACCACCGCCTCTCCTTCTACTGTCCTCCTCGCACCCTGCGCTCGACAGGACAAGCCCTGGCAGCCGTGCCCCGCATCCGCAGGGCCACCGCCGGGGGCAGGTACTTCTCCTACCTGGCAGCAAAGACCTGGAACTCTCTTCCCAGCCACCTGCGCACCACACAGGACCACCTCTCCTTCAGAAGGCAGCTCAAGACCTGGCTTTTTTAGCACTGCCCCCTCCCCCCCAGCGCCTTGAGACCCCCACGGGTGAGTAGCGCGCTTTACAAATGCAAATGATTGATTGATTGAATAGGTCTCAAAAAGCAGACTTTGCCCTCAGTGCTAGCAAAGAACTGAACGACTTTGTTTGCGGATATGTCCTTTGTGAAATGCAGAATGCTGTCATCACAGTGAAGTTAGCCAATGGCTTAAGTGGGCTCACCCACTACCTCGTGCAGTATGCTGTAGTAGGAGGAACAAAAATGTGAAAGACTTACTAACAGTCCAATGCTTGGGAAAACCAGACCTTTAAAAAGATGGCAGGAACGTAGTTTGGAGACAGGTTTACAGCACAGTACAACAGATCAAAATGCCAAGGACTTTTGGCGTGTCCATATTTGATTTTTGAGATCCATGCGTCAGGAGTGTTGGTAAGAAGTTTAGCTCCTGAAAGACGCTTTAGAGTTCATGTAGGTCAATGGTGTTAGGTCATGGGATTAAGTGTTAAAATAAAGTGATATCATGAAGATATATGACTGAAACGTTGATAGGATAGGAGTGCATAGAGGCTTGGAATTATTTAAACACAATGAAGTGATTGGACATGGACAGAAAAGTCACAGAGAGATAACTTGAAAGTGATAGCGAGGACATTGTCCCTAGATGGCTACTGGGAAACCTGGAAAAGACATGAATGCAGTCAGTGGCAAACACAGATATCAGTCATCAAACAAAATTTATATTTACACCACGAATGAAGCATATTTAACCTCATAGAAGCTATGGAACGTCCAGCTCCAGTGCTGGACGTTCCATTGTGCAGGTTAGGTTTGAACGTTCAACGGCCGACGGCAGCACTACGGAGGTAGTGGTGCCGTCGGCCGCTGAACGTGCGCAGCAATTAAGGGGTTAAAATCCCAAATTGACAAAACAAACTCCTGCTCAAAGAAGCCATTTAAAGTAGAGCACTACATCTCCAAACAACCTCTGTATTTAATCCCCCCACTATCTAAGTACTTAAATTACACTCACCAGCCCCGGAAAAGAAAGCAAAAATATAATCGAATCACCTGACAAAACATAGGGTACATGTCAAATGCCACTAAACTTGTAGCACCCTTGCCCCATTTAACACCCTGACTTGAAAAATGCCCATCAATTACTCAATGTATGTCGTCACAAAAGGATATATTTACTACATTCTGCCCTTTATGACTCAATAGTATATCTACCTTGCTAGCATAGAGAGTTCCTTAAACATTTACCTTTTTTGATGTGCTTTTACTGATGAAAAATGTCTAATAATGAAGACATATTGCGCTTAAAGAACAAAAACAACCATCAGTATACAATAAAAGATATTCACACGAGCAGTAAGAAGCAAGCATTGTGAAAGGAAAATGAATAATCCAAGTGAATCAAAGTTCTTTATTGAAGCACAAGAAAAGATGTATCCAGCATAGCGACCGGCCAGAGCGACAGCAAGTAACAACTGCCTCCAACCATTCCACATGCCACCATTCCAGGATGAAATATGAATCATGGTGGCATGTGCTATACTCAAAGATATACAACATTAATTAAAGGTACATGAGACCCAACACATCCTCCCCCTTAACATTTGAAACAAAATAATAAATAACATATAATATTACAACTAAAGTATGAAGAAAAATTATAAAAAAACTATACATAATCTTTGTACTTGATGGGAGGTTTTCGTACTCATACAGAAACTCTGATACCAGGTTTATCGAGTGTGATAACAGATCCATGGTGTGCTGAAACTGGCAAATTTTTAGGTTCCAAATCTGAGTTAACACGCAAACCTTGACTACCAGATTCATCATGTGAAGAACCTGACACACTTTGATTTTGCATGCCAGAATTACCATTTATTTATTTTATTTTATTTAAAGAGCTATATATAGCGCTGGCTAGACCCGAAGGTATCAGAGCGCTTTACATGAGAATCAACAATGTAACAGAAAAAGTTCAACAATTACACAATACATCCAAAAAAATATAGGCAATACAATTAGGAGTGGAGAGAAAGGAGAGAGAAAAGTAGTGGAGGGGGCAGGGGAGGTGAGAAAGGGAGGATAAGGGAAGAGACAATAAGGAGAGACGAAAAGAAGTCTGTCAAAAGACCGACTTGGTAGGTGACGACCAAGGAGGGAATCCACGGCTCATCTCCCCTATAGCTAAACCAAGTAGCTCCATCGGGCATCAGACAAAATAGTTCAGTCTCAATACATTGAGAGAGGAGAGAAGGAGAGACATAAATGGAGGGAGGATGCGGGAGGAGACAACAGAAGAGACGAAAGGAAGTGCAACAATGTGGTTCAACAATATACCAGAAAAAGATCAACAAGTAAACATAATATCAAACAATCAGCAATACATGAGGAGAGGAGAGAAATGAGAGAGAAAGTAGTGGGGGGTAGGGGAGGTGAGAAAGTGAGGATAAGGGAAGAGACAACCGTAGAGACGAAAGGAAGTCTGTCTAAAGACCGACTGGGTCTGTGATGACCAAGGAGGGAATCCACGGCCCATCTCCCCTATAGCTAAACCAGGTAGCTCCATCGGGCATCAGACAAAATAGTTTGGTCTCAAGTGGCGAGGGAAGAGGTTCACAGAAAAACAGGGTGGGGACAAAGGGCAAGGGCAGGTGAGGGTAGAGGACAGAAGCTGGAAAGAGTCGGAGCGGAGAGGGGGGAGGGTTGGGGGAAGGGAGAGGGGGAAGATAAGGTCAGTAGATACGCAGGAGCGTTTGCCCGAAGTCCGGCTGGGTAGGTGATAGTCAAAGGAGGCAGCCAAAAGTCAATCTCCCCTATAGCTCGCGAGGTATCTCCACTGGGCATCATACAAAAGTAGCTAAGTCTCAGCTTTCTAGGGAAGTAAGCAGGGAAAAGGACCAGGTGGGTGGGCGGGGACAGGGACGGACGAAGGCTGGTTGAGGTCCTGGGTAGATCAATGATTAAAAACCAGGGGAGGAATGAAGATATCATAGAGGGTCCTGCTCCTCTGCTCATGGGACGGGTGCTGGCTCAGCAATACACGCAGGAGTTCTTCATAGGGGAGAGGTGACACGAATGGCGGCCAGAGCCCGCACACCCCTCCTCCACCGCCAGGACTGTCATAGTCACCATTATGGGATGTTACAGCCTAGATGAGTTTGCCGCATTGGATCTCCCAACAAGGGTGGTGTACACACAGGGACACATCAAAGCTGAAAGAGGGCAATAGATAGATAGAGTGAGGGCGATAGATAGATAGATAGATAGATAGATAGATAGATAGATAGATAGATAGATAGATAGATACATAGATAGATAGATAGATAGATAGATAGATAGATAGATAGATAGATAGATAGATAGATAGATAGATAGATAGATAGATAGATAGATAGATAGATAGATAGATAGATAGATAGATAGCGACAGATAGATGTGTGTGGTTGTGTGTGGTTGTGTGTGTGTGGTTGTGTGTGTGTGTGGTTGTGTGTGCGTGGTTGTGTGTGTGTGTGTGGTTGTGTGTGTGTGGTTGTATGTGTGTGGTTGTGTGTGTGTGGTTGTGTGTGTGGTTGTGTGTGTGTGGTTGCGTCTGTGTGCTTGTATGTCTGTGTGGTTGTGTGTGTGGTTGGGTGTGGTTGTGTGCGTGGTTGGGTGTGGTTGTGTGTGAGGGCAATAGATAGAGTGAAGCATTGTGAAAGGAAAATGAATAATCCAAGTGAATCAAAGTTCTTTATTGAAGCACAAGAAAAGATGTATCCAGCATAGCGACCGGCCAGAGCGACAGCAAGTAACAACTGCCTCCAACCATTCCACATGCCACCATTCCAGGATGAAATATGAATCATGGTGGCATGTGCTATACTCAAAGATATACAACATTAATTAAAGGTACATGAGACCCAACACATCCTCCCCCTTAACATTTGAAACAAAATAATAAATAACATATAATATTACAACTAAAGTATGAAGAAAAATTATAAAAAAACTATACATAATCTTTGTACTTGATGGGAGGTTTTCGTACTCATACAGAAACTCTGATACCAGGTTTATCGAGTGTGATAACAGATCCATGGTGTGCTGAAACTGGCAAATTTTTAGGTTCCAAATCTGAGTTAACACGCAAACCTTGACTACCAGATTCATCATGTGAAGAACCTGACACACTTTGATTTTGCATGCCAGAATTACCATTTATTTATTTTATTTTATTTAAAGAGCTATATATAGCGCTGGCTAGACCCGAAGGTATCAGAGCGCTTTACATGAGAATCAACAATGTAACAGAAAAAGTTCAACAATTACACAATACATCCAAAAAAATATAGGCAATACAATTAGGAGTGGAGAGAAAGGAGAGAGAAAAGTAGTGGAGGGGGCAGGGGAGGTGAGAAAGGGAGGATAAGGGAAGAGACAATAAGGAGAGACGAAAAGAAGTCTGTCAAAAGACCGACTTGGTAGGTGACGACCAAGGAGGGAATCCACGGCTCATCTCCCCTATAGCTAAACCAAGTAGCTCCATCGGGCATCAGACAAAATAGTTCAGTCTCAATACATTGAGAGAGGAGAGAAGGAGAGACATAAATGGAGGGAGGATGCGGGAGGAGACAACAGAAGAGACGAAAGGAAGTGCAACAATGTGGTTCAACAATATACCAGAAAAAGATCAACAAGTAAACATAATATCAAACAATCAGCAATACATGAGGAGAGGAGAGAAATGAGAGAGAAAGTAGTGGGGGGTAGGGAAGGTGAGAAAGTGAGGATAAGGGAAGAGACAACCGTAGAGACGAAAGGAAGTCTGTCTAAAGACCGACTGGGTCTGTGATGACCAAGGAGGGAATCCACGGCCCATCTCCCCTATAGCTAAACCAGGTAGCTCCATCGGGCATCAGACAAAATAGTTTGGTCTCAAGTGGCGAGGGAAGAGGTTCACAGAAAAACAGGGTGGGGACAAAGGGCAAGGGCAGGTGAGGGTAGAGGACAGAAGCTGGAAAGAGTCGGAGCGGAGAGGGGGGAGGGTTGGGGGAAGGGAGAGGGGGAAGATAAGGTCAGTAGATACGCAGGAGCGTTTGCCCGAAGTCCGGCTGGGTAGGTGATAGTCAAAGGAGGCAGCCAAAAGTCAATCTCCCCTATAGCTCGCGAGGTCTCTCCACTGGGCATCATACAAAAGTAGCTAAGTCTCAGCTTTCTAGGGAAGTAAGCAGGGAAAAGGACCAGGTGGGTGGGCGGGGACAGGGACGGACGAAGGCTGGTTGAGGTCCTGGGTAGATCAATGATTAAAAACCAGGGGAGGAATGAAGATATCATAGAGGGTCCTGCTCCTCTGCTCATGGGACGGGTGCTGGCTCAGCAATACACGCAGGAGTTCTTCATAGGGGAGAGGTGACACGAATGGCGGCCAGAGCCCGCACACCCCTCCTCCACCGCCAGGACTGTCATAGTCACCATTATGGGATGTTACAGCCTAGATGAGTTTGCCACATTGGATCTCCCAACAAGGGTGGTGTACACACAGGGACACATCAAAGCTGAAAGAGGGCAATAGATAGATAGAGTGAGGGCGATAGATAGATAGATAGATAGATAGATAGATAGATAGATAGATAGATAGATAGATAGATAGATAGATAGATAGATAGATAGATAGATAGATAGATAGATAGATACATAGATAGATAGATAGATAGTTAGATAGATAGATAGATAGATAGATAGATAGATAGATAGATAGATAGATAGATAGATAGATAGATAGATAGATAGATAGATAGATAGATAGATAGATAGATAGATAGATAGATAGATAGATAGATAGCGACAGATAGATGTGTGTGGTTGTGTGTGGTTGTGTGTGTGTGGTTGTGTGTGTGTGTGGTTGTGTGTGCGTGGTTGTGTGTGTGTGTGTGGTTGTGTGTGTGTGGTTGTATGTGTGTGGTTGTGTGTGTGTGGTTGTGTGTGTGGTTGTGTGTGTGTGGTTGCGTCTGTGTGCTTGTATGTGTGTGTGGTTGTGTGTGTGGTTGGGTGTGGTTGTGTGCGTGGTTGGGTGTGGTTGTGTGTGAGGGCAATAGATAGAGTAAGGGCAATAGATAGATGTGTGTGGTTGTGTGTAGTTGTGTGTGTGTGTGGTTGTGTGTGTGTGGTTGTGTGTGTGTGGTTGTGTGTGTGTGGTTGTGTGTGTGTGGTTGTGTGTTTGTGGTTGTGTATGTGTGGTTGTGTGTGTGTGTGGTTGTGTGTGTGTGTGGTTGTGTGTGTGTGGTTGTATGTGTGTGTGGTTGTGTGTGTGGTTGTGTGTGGTTGTGTGCGTGGTTGGGTGTGGTTGTGTGTGTGTATGGTTGTGTGTGTGTGTGGTTGTATGTGTGACTGTGTGTGTGGTTGTGTGTGTGTGTGGTTGGGTGTGTGGTTGTGTGTGTGGTTGTGGTTGTGTGTGGTTGTGTGCAAACTTTGTTTAGACAATATTTCCATGTTCCACCATTTTCCATCCTTTAACATCACAGACCTGCCCCTTACAGGAACAATTTGTTTGGGACACGAAAACTTGGAATGACCCTTGGCGATGTAACCAGGAAGCTTCACTTTAACCCAATCTCCTTCTTTGAAACTAACTTGTTTCCTTCCTTTAATCAGTTCCTTCAGTAGCGTATTTGCCTTGAGCAATCAGACAATTGGCCTTTACTAAATCAGAATTAATTTTGGGAACACTCAAATCACGCATCTAAGGTCTGACTAACTTGGAAGAAGCTGACCTCCCTTTTACTAAAGAAAAAGGAGAAACTTTGGTGGCTGCATTGGGAGTAGTGCGCAATGCCCGGAGTAAATTAGAAAGCTCCTTCTTCCAGTTCAAACCATTTACCATAGACAATTGTATGTTATCCTTTACGATTCCATTACACCGTTCTACAAGGCCATTACTGCAAGGGTGATATAACCAAAGTGGTGATGTGTTTCACACCCCAATGAGACAAAAATTCTTAAAATTCTCTGGCCACAAATTGTACCCCGTTATCAGTTACTAGTTCAACAGGAGCACCTTCCCTTAAAAATAACGATTGGAGAAAAGAAACAACCTCAGCAGTAGTTGCAGCCCTTACGAATTTTTACTTCTGGCCACTTTGACCCGTAATCTATTAAGACTAAACCATATCTAGACCTATATGGTTTAGTCTTAATAGATTACGGGTCAAAGTGGCCAGAAGTAACATTTGTAAGGCTGCAACTACTCTACTGATGAGGTTGTTTCTTTTCTCCACACTTAACTGGAACACTTAGAATGTGTATTGATTTGAGAGATCTTAACAACAGAATTTGGGTAGACAGACATCCCCTTCCGAACATCACGGAAATGTTAAGTTCTCTTGAGGGTGCAAAGGTTTTCACTACATTGGATATGTTATCGGCTTATCACCAAATTACTCTTAAAAAAGACAGTCGTCATCTTACCTCCTTTGTTACACCTTCTGGTGCTTATCACTTTAAGAGAATGCCCTTTGGGTTAGCGTCGGAATCAGCTGTGTTCCAGAGAGTCTTGGAGTCTTTGTTTGCCAATGTACCTAATATGAAGTGTTTTCAGGACGATATGCTAATTTATGGTAAGGACATGGAGTCTCATGATGAAACTCTAGCTAATGTTCTATCCATTTTAGCAGATCGGGGTGCAACTTTAAAAACTGAGAAGTGCAAATTTGCAGTTCAAGAAGTAAATTATTTGGGCTACAAATTATCAGCAAATGGGGTAGAACCCAAGGAGAATCTGGTGTCTGCCATAAGGTGTTTTCCCAGTCCTCAGAACAAAGATCAACTTCGCTCATTTTTTGGTATGTTAGAGTTTTATGCCAGATTTGTACCTAACTGTAGCAGTAAAACACATGGGTTAAGATTACTCATGAAGAAAAATCAACATTTTGAGTGGTCAAATGATCTTGAGAATGAATTCCAATCTATAAAATTGGAGTTAAGTAATGCCATTCCCTTACAGCATTTCAACATACATGATCATTCTATTGTAGTCACTGATGCCAGCCAATATGGTCTAGGTGCGGTATTACTCAAAAAAAGAGATGGAAAAGAAGTGGTTGTAGCTTTTGCCTCACGCACTTTGAGGGGTGCTGAGCCAACTTATTCAGTTGTGGAGCGAGAAGCATTAGCTTGCTGGTGGGGTGTTAATCACTTCAGACAATATTTATGGGGTTCTAAATTCACGTTACGAATGGACCACAAACCTCCAACCATTCTACATTCCACCATTCCAGGATGGAATATGAATCATGGCGGCCGTCCTCTGGTGTGTGGGGTCCCCCAAGGTTCCTCCCTTTCTCCTCTACTCTTCAATCTTTATATCTACCCTCTTATTTTCTCTCTCCGCGAGCTGGGGGTCTCCGTGTATAACTACGCCGACGACCTCCAGCTCATCTTTGATCTCTCTACCCCTGACTCCTCCTCTTTTTTCAGTTCCACCTTAGCTTTTATCTCGGACTGCATGATCACGAACCACCTTAAATTAAACCCCGACAAGACGGAGCTTGTCCTCACCGGTGGTCCCTCTAATCCCTGGTCCCCAACTTACTGGCCCCTTTCTCTTGGTACCCCCCTCTTCCAGTCCCCTCTGCTCGCACTTTAGGCATCAAGGTCAGCAATGACCTTTCCATGCATTCCCAAGTCAGCTCTGTAATCTCATCCTGTTTTCTTTCCCTCCGTCTTATCTGCAAAATTTCCCGTTTCTTTTCCACCGACGCCCTCAAATCCATCATCACAGCCCTCATTACTTCTCGTCTCGATTACGGGAACGTTCTCTATTCTGGCATCCCTGCCTTTGAAATGCGCCGGCTCCAGGCCATCCAAAATCAGGCCGCCCGGCTCATTTTTCATCTCCCTAAATTTTCCCACATTACGCCTGTTCTTAAGTCCCTTCACTGGCTTCCTGTACGCTTTCGTTCTTCCTTCAAACTAGCTTGTCTTGTCTTCTTAGCTTATACTCATTCTGCCCCGCTTTTTATTATTTCTCTGATCACTCCCTATACCCCTTCTCGGACTCTTCGTTCATCTTCTCAACTTCTCCTTCAAGTTCCCCGCTTCCGTAAAGCCCGCATCGGCGGCACTCGCTTCTCGGTCCTGGCCCCCCAGTACTGGAATAGCCTTCCATTATCTATCCGATCGATCCCCACCTACCCTGCTTTCCGAAAAGCACTAAAAACTTTTCTTTTCCTCCAGGCCTTCCCCGGTTAGTCCCTTTGGTCCGCAGTGCAGAATCCGTTTTCCCTCCCCAGCGCCAGGAAGCCGCTCGGCCACAGTGCGCTTAATTTAGTTTCTTTTTCATTTAATTTCATTTCATATACAACATTAATTAAAGGTACATGAGACCCAACACATTGACAAATCCAGTAGATCGTGAGTTGCTGTCAGCCTTTGGCTTTGTTAAAGATTGTTTTGTTTTGTCATGGTGTCTGCCAACCATTATCGTTGGGGAAGCTGTCAGGAATACGCCAATCTAAAACAAATGTCTAAAAGTCAAATTATTTATTTTGAACTCACCCACTGCCATAGTAGTCACTTAACTCAAGGGTACTTCTTTGTGTTTGGATGTGCTCCTTGTTAAAGGGCAGAATAATGTCACTCTCAGTGAAGTTAGCTATTGGCTGGACTGGGCTGCCCCATGCTATAAGCTAAAGTGTGTGGCAAAAATGTGACACAATAACAGACCAATAGATGGAGGGGCAGCCTGAAAGCCACTATAACGAAGTATGTTACACATATACTTTTAGTAAAATCAAAAGATTCACTAATGCCCGATCTAAAAGTCGTAAGAGCAAATGCGCAGAGGAGTGGTAAGAAAACAGGAAAAGGAGGTAGAACCAGCTCATAAGGAATTGTTATGACCCAGTAGCCAGAATATGTTTTACAGATAATTGTGGAGTATGATCAATCTCTAAATTGTAATCATCAAGCAATGCTTATAAATACCAGCTAGAGAAAATAAAATAAAATAGATGACCTAGGGCAGGAGTATAGTAGAGCCTGAGGGCCTGGTCTAGCCAAGATGTTCAAACACAGAGAAAAAGAGGGGGCGTCTCCAGTAGAAAGGTGAAGGAGTGATAACGAGGTAGAAAACAAGTGGACATAAAGTACATGGGGTAAGAGGCACCCAACCATGGCCTTGGATGGAGGGCCCCCTCGCACTTTCAAAAGGTCAGTTGATTCAATATTTTATAGACCAGTTGTTCATTGTGTGTCATCATGACCCTGGTGTCATCATGGCCCTGCTGGCATCATGGCCCTGACATTCCAATTGCAAAAATCAGGATATACTCCAGCTTCAAGTTATAATCACCTCCAAACTGCACAGGCATAGTGCACAAATTCAATTACTAGTCTGGAGAAAATGTGGTCTTCAGAGCATACACCATCCTTAAACCCAGGGTCCAGTCAACCATCTTCAAATTTTCAGAGGCATAGAGGCACTCTTAGTCCGAACATGTCTTAAAAGACACAAGGGACAGCATTTTGTAGATAAGAATGGCCACACCACATTTCTTAAAGATGTTGCTGGACAGACCTTATTCACCCTGGTCAGTCAGCATATTGCCACTGCTAGCCTCTATACCCATCCAACCCCTTCTCAGTTTCCATGATTCAACATGAGATAAGTGGGTTTCCTGCAGGAATGCAATGAGAGAATGTCACCTCCCTTATCATCTGTTTTGTACTAGAGGCAACTCACCACAATTAGTTATAAGAAAGACTATCTTGCCTGTATTCCACCCTAAAATTGTCCAGATAAAGAAAGATCACTTTTTTGACAAGTCTTTCCTCGGTGAAATAAGAGCATTAGAAAAATGTATTTGTGCTTGAGAAGAGTTCTTTTTAGGGTTCAGTGCACTGACCTTGAGTCCTCTTTGTATTGTCTTTTATTGAAGAGACACAAAGTGCCTTGGTCACCTTGAATAGGTCTTTGTTGTTCCTCTTTGTTAAGGGATCAAAATGGATTGGCAGAGGATTAAGCCATCACCAAGAGATGAACTATTCATGGTTAGCATCAGCTGAAACCAAGAATAGAGCAGGTTCACCAGGGCAGTACTGCGAGGTCCTCCTTCCAGGTGAACTCTCAAAGCCAGGGCTGGCTCAATAGTTTATAAAAACTGCACCCGATATGGCCTCCAAGTGTTGTGATATTTGGAGATCTCGCAGGATCTCACATGACTTCAAGTCCCACTGTGGAATAGGTATCAGAGGACAGGGAGTCAACCCTTCCATTCAGAATTGGGGGGGATAATGAAGGCCAAGGTAAAGCTTGCTGTAATCTTTGATTCGGATATGTGGATCAATGCCTGGGAGCCATGACATGCGTAATTCAACAGTGGACAGTGGAGGGAAGGACCAGAGGGTCACAATGTGAACTGAACTGAGAAGTGAAGGGAAGGGACAGGGGAATATTCCCTTGGCTAGCTTGTGAAGGGACAGTTAAAGGAGAAGTAGGCCACAACTGGGGCATGCCATAACAATGATAAAGATGATAAAGATGGTAAGACAATACAGAGGATTTATGTATGTGTTATGAATACCAGAGTGGGCATAGCATTTTTATGCATTCCCAGGTCTACCACCATTGGTAAATCTGGAAATATGCCAAAATCCATGGGTGGATGCGTGGGAACACCAACACTCCACCCATGGAACGCCTCTCTGCCACAGGGTATCACAAGGCAGTGATTTGCACTGCATTGCGTCAGTCTAGATTTATCAAGCCAAGCAGGACCATGAAGTGTGGCCTTACGTGACTTGATAAATCACACCGAGGTTTTGTGTCAACCTTGTGCCCCCTTGTGTGGTGCAAGAGCAATGCAAAACCTTGATAAATCTGGCCCTAAATATTTTGATTATGTGATTTCCATCTCATTGTGACTGCTTTGGCTATTATACAAAAAGATCAGATTGAATTGAACTGGAAAGGCCTTGATGGAAATTCGTCCATTATCAATGTATTTATTAGACATTTAAGATAGATGTAAATGTTATATGCCTGCAGGTCCCAATTCAGATGCAACGAGTGCATACAAAAGCCAAGGTATCAGTGCAAGAGCAAAGGAGTGAGTTGCACTCTGTCATTGTCAGGAATACTCACTTCCTCAGGATGAGAGCTGATACAGCACAATCTTGATGCCCTAGATGCAATGGGAGTATGCTGCTGCACAATTGTAGGACTTTGGCTCAGGCTTGGAATGTCCACAGGTGCCTCAGTGCTTTTCTCACTCAATTGTCCCCTCCAACAACCCTCATTCATCTCCCATCAGTGCAGGGCATCTCTGAAGCTGGGGTCATGTCAGTGCTATTCAACTCCTAGTCCCCTCAGGAGCCTGGCCAGCTTGGGCAAAGAGATGTGGCAGCTGGTGTGCCCTGTGACATGTAAGACCCCAGTGAACTCATCATGAGGTTTAAAGAGGGCAGGAGCAAACTCAAAATGGAAAAGAGACTTCATTGCCCTGAGAGATCCAGTCCCGCCAGATGTGAAGGGTGCATTAGGAAATGATCTAAGGAGATGTTGTGATGCCAGCACATCCCAGAGCATGTCACTGATCCTTGCAGCCTTGAAAGACCCCTAACATATCCAGAAAAATATCAAAAAGAGAGTCACCTCTATTGAGGAGACCCTGCCAATCATAAATACATATTTATCCATGATGGAAAAAGAGATTTCGAGAATAGTGGTGTAAGTTAACCACTTCGGATTCTCAGTAACAGAGCTGCAGGCAAGAAGAGAAAACTTCCAGATTATGGAAGTCCCCTTTGCACAATCCCATCTACTGGGAATACAATGTCTCCCTAATAATGTGTCTGTCTCCATGTCAGTACTCAGGTAGGCAAGCACCTATGTGATGTGATGTGATGGTACGAAACTGATACTGGGTGATGAGAGGACTACTACAGAAGGTCTACTATGCTGAGACATCAACAGCTCCAACAATTTAATAAACAGTTCCTTTCAATGTGAAGGGATCACTGTAGGCTAAAGGTATTGAACGAGAGATTAGGCAACATAGCTCTTTGCAGGCTGAACAAACAGTGGGCCTGATTTAGAGTTCGGCGGATATGTTACTCTGTCACAAGCACAACGGATATCCCATCCGCTGTCTTACAAGTGCCATTGGAAATAATGCAATTGCAATACAACAGACAGGATATACGGAGTAACCCATCCATCAATCTTTAAATTAGGCCAAGAGTCTTTTGAGGCCATGGTGTGGTGTAAAATGAGCGGACCATCACAAATGCTGTGCAAACTCGATTTGTGAAAAGGCCATGCTCTTTGTTTATCAGGCATGGCAATTAAAACCAACATCATTTGGTAGGGTTGGATTTTTATAGACTTTTGCCTTGTATGCTTGTTTAAATTAAAAATTAGAAATGTAAATTCCTCAAAGGGATATTTCTGTATCTCATATTTGCCTTAGGTTGTTTACTAACATATTGAGATCATCTCACTTTGGAAGCAAATTTCTCATTCCACTAATTAATGAATTTAGCAACCTATTTCATGATGCATTATTAGAAGCTTTTAGAACTACAGATGACAAGTGCATGACCATTAGTGTTACAAAGTCTTTATTGAACATGTTGTTAAACTTTTAAGAACTATCTAAACACTTTTATGGATGGCTTCATAAAACGTAAATAATTGTTGCATTCTTTTTGAAGATTGTTGGATTGTTTATGAAAACGCTATTTTCATTTTTATTTATGTTGTTAAAGAGTTTTGAAAAAACAAGTAAGCTATTAATAGTGAAAAAAGGAGCTATAGAAAATTCCAAATGTGTCTTTCATATGTCCCTTTCACATATTTAGGGGCCGATTACGATGCAGTAGGATATGGCTCCGACCATAAATGTTTCTTTCATTTCATTCATTCATTCTTTTCATTTCATCATAATCAGCTGGTTTAAATAGTGTTAACAAAGATATTGCCTTTCTATACTTAACTAGTAAAACCACAACTATTGTTGTCAAATATATATTTTTTTACTTATATCAAAAAACAAATGTTAGAAACAAAAATATTGTTACCTTTAATTAAACATATGATGTCAAAAATATTGCCTTACACAATATCGCCGACAATAATATAGGCAAAATAGTTAAATCATTAAAAAACATTCAAAAATGATTTTTTACATTAAACAAATATTTACAATGAACATGAAAGAATATATAAATGTCTCAATAAAGAAAATCATATTACATGTCCAAAATATTCAGAATCCACCCCAATAAAATATACTAAATACATAACAATATAAGGAAAACAATATTTACAGAAACTACAAATATTTATACAAACAATCTATATATATATATAGATTGTTGTATAAATATGTGTGTCTATATATATATATCTATATATAATCATTAATCATATATATATGTATGTGTGTGTCTATACATAATAATACATTTATCTATGTGTGTGTGTATGTGCAGAGGGGTTACACTGCATGGAAGCACAGAAATCTACAAAGCCGACGTGGAACCACATAGACCATAAAGCACCAAAAACTTTATAACAGAACTCACCATTAGGGGTATTTAAAGTGCGGACAATTGCGTGGTTTCCACACGTGACTTTGATGGCTGGGTTTACCTTTGAAAAAGTGCACTGGATGCACGAAACGCGTCAGGACTGCCCGCAGTTGCCAAATAAAGAACTCAAACCACAGTGAAACGAGCGCGGCTCATTTCTTTCTTTGGAGAAGAAGGTAGTGTGAAAATATATATATATATATATATATATATATATGTATATATATATATATACTATGGGTACTATTTTGGACAAAGTTTCACCAGAAACTAGAAAGGCCAGTTCCTGGCTACAACCGGCGAAAGGGTTTAGAAAATGTGCAACTTGCAGAGCTTGTAAGTTTGGCCGAAATATGACTGAATATTCTACTCCCTTTAGTGAAACACCTTTTTCCATTCAAAGTTCATACAACTGTAAAACCGAATATGCCGTATATGTCCTGACGTGTACCTGTGGCCTTAACTACATTGGTAGTACGAAGATACTTCCAGCCATTTGGACACTATTTGGGAATTGACATCCATTCCCAATCCATGCCGGGTTTTGTGAAAGCCAGCCTGCTTAGACTTAAAGCCAGCCTACTCATGCCTGAAACTCCATTACCCAGAATTCCCTGCTCACTGCTTTTTCTCCACCCCTGCAGGCCAAGGATGGGTGGAGGAATTCAGCTCACCTGTGGCTGGCTGCTGCTAGCCTGCTCACACCAGCTGCATGTGATTACTGTGAGCTCTTTTAAGCCCCAGCTCCCTTCAGGCAAAGGTTGGTCATTGTAACTTTTTACCGGTGAGACCAATCCTTGTTTCCAGAGTTCCCTGAGCTTTTGCTATTCTTGTTTCCAGTGTTTCCTGAGCTTTAATTATGCCTTGTTCCTGACCTGCTGCTGTTTTCCCTGTTCCTGAATTAGCACTGCCTGCAGTGCTACCCTGACCCCATAGCCTTAGTATTCCTTGTTCCTGAACTGCAGCAGTTTCCCTTCTCCTGAATTAGCACTGCTTGCAGTGCTACCTTGTTTCATGAGTTCCTGAGCTATAGCTATTCCCTGTACCTGAATTAGCACTGCCTTCAGTGCTACTTCGTTTCCTGAGTTCCTGAGCTATAGTTATTCTTTGTTCCTGGGCTTAGCTATTTCTTGTTCCTGATTTGCACTGCTTGCAGTGCTCTCTTGACTCCTTGTTTCCTGAGCTGTAGCTATGTCCTGTTTCCTTGAACCAGTATTGCCTGCAGTGCTACCTTGACTCCTAAGCTCTAGTAATTTCCCTGTTCCTGAACTAGCACTGCCTGCAGTGCTACCTTGACTCCTGAAGCTTTGGTAGTTCCCTGTTCCTGAACCAGGACTGTCTGTAGTGCTGCCTTGACTCCTGAGCCTTAGCTCACTTCTTGTTCCTGCCCCAGCACTGCCTTCTCTGCTACTTAGTTTTCTTTATTCCTTAACCTGCACTATTCTAGTATACCCTTGTAACCTCCCCTTCTGTATATCTGTTTCCAGTCCCCGCCTTGCTTCCCATTTCCTTGGTTCCAGTTCTAGTTTGCTGCCTTTCTATTCTGCTGTCTTACTTCTGTTACCTTGTATGTTTGTTACCTACTTTCTGCCAAGTGTGCCCTGTCGTTTCCTTCCTTTCCTGTTAAGCACTCCTTGCTAGCTCCTTGTCTATTGTGCTCTTGTTTAGTTCTACCCCTTTGCTGTTACTGCCTTGCGCGTTCCTGTTTGATCGCCAGGATCTGTGGGCTCAGCTGACTACCTAGGTGGTGTTTCTTGTTCACTGTGAGTTTTGTCTTTGAGTTACATTTATAACATCACTATAGGTATAAGCTCCACAGACCCTGCCTTTGCATGTATATCCTACATGTGGGTATTTGCAGTCAGTATCTGTAACAGCAATTGCGGGTAAGAAACTTACTGAGTTTCAGTCTTACTATGTGGAGCTCCTGAGTGCTTTACCCCACACACCCTTTATTGTTAATGTTGTATTATATATATGTCTTGCACGTCTGTCCCGGGTGTAGTTAGTCTGAATGCTAAATTGCCTTGTGAGTGCCCTTCCTTTCTAAGTCTTACCCATCGTGTTCACTTGTACAGGCTTCCCCTTTGGATCCCTTTTTCTCCTCTGACTCCCTGTATGAACCTGGGCAGCACTGTACTCCTCCTTTATGTGTACGTCTTCTACCCAGTTCCCAGTCCTTGTCCAAGTCCCTGACTGTGTTCCCCACATAGTCCCGGACAGTCCCTGACACTTTCATACTATGTCATCAGTGCTGTGGCTAAATCTAGAAGAGGAGGCAACAGAGAACGCCAGCTTAGGAAATTCGAGACAAAATTCGACTGTAAATGGCCGAATGGTTTAAACAATACAGATGATATGTATAACTTTTTATAATCAGGATATGAGTGTTTCATACTGATCTGTATTGATATCTCTAATATATATGAATAAGGTAATATGATATAATTATTGATAAACTCTGATGAATTTCGATTTCCTTCCTTTCCCTCATGATCTGATTTTAGTGGAATAAGACTCTTTTTAATGCAAGTTAATACTTTTTTATATATCTTTTAATAGTATTCTGTCCATCTGTGGGCATTTTACTGTTATTAATATATTAGTTTTTAGATATTTATGCATTAATAGTATACTTTATCAGATCTATTTTGTATATAACTAAATGTTGTCTATGTCAGCACTTCAAATTTGCACTTTTTGCACACTTTGCACCTATTTTGCACAAAGAAAAAGAGGAAAAAAGAAAAAATATTGTTGCACATATACAGTTTAACACATGGCCATACATATCAGGGGATACAAAGCAACTTGAAAGTGGATCTTCTGGCAACTGGTACCAAATGTAGGGATGTTAATGGAAGTGAGATGTGGGCTTGTGGCATTGTATGGAGGAGTAGTCTGGCAGCAGAGGTTTGTATTCATTGTAGTTTTTCATAGTTGATAGAGGTGATCCATGGTAGAAGCCATTGGCCTAATCATGTTTAGACAGTACAAGATAAACAATAGCTTGGACTTTGTGTGGGAATCCTAGGTGGGGTAAGATGTGCCTCAGAGCTTTCATAGTAATGAAGCTTGACCGTGCTAACTTATCCACTTGGGCATTCATTCATAGCTTAGAGCTCATGGTAATTCTGAGGTTTCTTACTTCCTTGGATAATTTAAGAGGTGGGTCCAGATCGTTGAGTCAGTTGTAGAGTGGGTCATACTTTTTCCAATCTGTGGAAAGCACACCTCTGCGCTCTGAATAATTCCACTCTTGTCCACTTAAATCCAAAGGAGTACAGGTAGTCGGAGGTAAAAGTGGGCAGTTTAATCATGCTTCAACCTGTTGCATGAAGTGAATGAACAACTAAAAAAGTTCTCCTTTTTATATTTATACTATATGTCAAACAAGTCTGTCTGCAGACTCCACTCCACTCCCCTAATCCATTGGAAATTTCCTTCCAGTTATACATACAAAAATAATACCCAACCACACCACATTTTCAAGGTAAGTAATGTGAGAGAGAGTCACAGAGCATGACTAATTGCAAATTGGATGGAAAAAAGTGTGGCTTTACATCTCAGAGATGCAAAAACAATAGTTGATGGACAGAATGCAGAACAATGTCATAAATTCACCCCAGTACAGAGATCTGGGCCAAAAAAACCAATGGATTTAGGCCCAGATCTCTGTACTGGGGTGCATGTATGCATTCTGTCCATCAACTGTTGTTTTGCATTTGACACCCCGAGTGGGATGGGTATGCTCAGACGTGAGTCCCATGCTCTCCACACCACTGGAGTCAAGCTATCCTGGCTGAAGACGGCTGATATCCGGAAACCTGTGCTAGGATGCTTGATTCCGGTCCAGGAAAGACATGGCTTGGCAGTTCGGGCTGGACTGTTCCCATGAGGCACAGGGTCAAGGCTGATTTGTATATGGCCATGTCTGAACTGGGGTGGTGTGGAGTGCAAAAAAACGATGGATTTAGGCCCAGATCTCTGTACTGGGGTGAATGTATGACATTGTTCTGCATTCTGTCCATCAACTGTTGTTTTGCAATTTACATCTCAGAGAAGCACAAATGATTAACAAGGTGTAATTATTTTAGCAACCATTTGGTAATTTTCCAAGGGCATGGAGAGCAAACTAATGCACAATGTCAGCACATAAAAAACTTTCTCAGACAACGTTGGATTTAAAAAATGTCCACACTCATGTTCATGTTATATAACCTTTTCCTCAAATCAACACAGTTGGGTAGTTCACTTTTGGATGCATTCAATTTGAGATGGCTCCATGTCATCCACTGACCAATGGCTCAAAGGCAACTGAAGATTTTTGAGTTTCCTGTGCCTTTGGGGCTGTCCAGTTTAAGAAGTATTTGTGTGTCATCTGCATAGATATAGCAGGTGAGCTGAAACTCGTGGATCATTGCCAGTAATGGCTTCATGTAGGTGTTGAAAAGCTGATGATAGGGCTTTGAGGGACACCTGCTTTTATGGTGTAGGGTTTGCATGAGAAGGAGGAGTATGAATGACATTTGTTCTGTTTTGTAGGTAGTAAGTGATCCAGTCAAGCTCTGTCCCTTCTATGCAATCTTTGCAGAGTCTTTGAATTAGAGAGTCATGATGAACTGTGTCGAAGGCAGCTCAAATAGCCAAGAGAAGTGGTGCAGCTAAACCGCTGTGGTCTACTGTGTTTTTAAGGTCATCACCAAGTGCAATAATGGCAGATTCTGCGCATCTTCCTAGACAATATCCTGTTTGGAAGTCGGAAAGTATGGAATTACCTCATCTACTAATTGAGGCATCTGGGTGAATGCTGCTCATTCTATTAGTTTGTTGAGGGGCAGCCTGTTTGCAATAGGTCTTAAGTTGTTTGGTTCTTAAAAGGCAAGCTTTTGTTTCTTTAATAAAGTGATATGTATGTCTTTTTTAAGTCTTCAGGAAAGCTTCTGTTGCCAAGGAATGCTTGATGAGTCTTTGGAACGGGTGTCAGCAGAGGTTGTTAAAATGATGTTCAGACTGCTTGCTTGTTTTGACAAGATCTGTAAAATGTGTTTCTGATAGTTGTTTGAAGGAATGCAGAGGCTGGGTTAAACTACATAGGTGGTGATGCGGGTTTGTGAGGAAAATCCTGGTGTTGGTGGTTTACCTTTGGTTGAAATAGGAATACAACTTATCTGCTTTGGTTGCATAATGATTTGCTAGTTTGTAAGTAAGGTTTTGGGATGTAGGATGATTCCTTCTGTGCATTTAGAGTTACGAAATTTGCGAGAATTCTTGATTTGCACATTTTGAATTCTGCTTGAATAGTAGGGTTTTTTTATAGATCACGAATTGTTTGTTGTGTATGTGTAGGCGATAGTTGACTTGATTGTTGTTTGTTTTGAGTAAGGTGTGTTGCAGCTTTGCAATTTGTTGTTTTATCTTTTTTAGTTCTCCATTTATCCAAAGTTCTTGTTTAGTTTGGTATGTTTTTGCGTTTAGTGGAATTAGGATATCAAAAGCACCCAGGAGCCAATCATATAGTTTTTTAACTGAATTTATTGTGTCTAGATCTGTGCTGGATGTTAGTTGTTGTTTCAAGGTCATCAAAATTCTGTTTTTTCCAAGGTCGATATGTGCTTGCTTGTAAGTTGGCCTTAGATTAGTTACGGTGTCTTGTGTTGGAAAGCTATCATATGGTGGTATGACCACGTGACTGGAGAAATCCTTTGGACAAAAACTGTGTTTAGCGCTGTGTGTGGGCTTGGGAATGATCTGATGTGGGTTCAGTGTGTCTAGGTTAGTGATGATAGTTCCGGAATGGGACATGTTAGGTTTATCAAACCATATGTTTTGGTCAGCAAGGTTGCATAGGTTGGAGAGCAGTGTCAGAAGGTTTGACACTATGCCTAGTAATGTATTAAGGAATTAAGGAATGTTCCATTGCTTGGTGGTGATCTGTTGAGAATTTACATGTGTTTGTATGTTTTGTGATGTGGATGGGTTATGGTGGTGGCTAGTAATTTGAAAAAGTGTGCTGGTTTGCTGCAACATGAGGACACACAGCATGGCCCACTATGGATTTCAAAACATGCATGATGTTCCTGTAAAGTGGGCAGTGTTAAGAAATTGCATAATTGATTCTCTGTATAGAGACTAAAGTGATTCTTTTTTAAAGGAGGAAAGGGAGAAAGGCATTGTTTTGTGCACACAAAAAAAGAATTTTGGGGGGGGACATTAAAACCTCCAGGAATATTTAGGGATCAGAGTTCCTGGTGTATTGGTCATATGCATGGAAAATGCTGTAACAAAAATATCATCTGACACAAATTTTAGACTCTAACTATTGTGTACACAATTATCAAGCATTTTGGTATATATTTTGTATTATTAAATTCAATGGGACAATATTTGGCAAATGATATTTAGGGCACAAAATGTTTGGAGATGCCACTGGGATACACACAAAAACATTACACCCCTCCTCCTTCACGTGGGAGTGAACACGGGCACAACAAGAGGGGAAGACTTTCTTCCAGAGGCCAGCATTCTCCCCCATCTTTCTTTCAGAGCCAGACGCATGGGTTGGTGAGATTATTTTTGTGGCATTCAAAAAGCAAAAGGGTAAGCATGGGCGGATTTTGTGGATTCGCAATCCGCGAATTTGCGGATTTGCGTATTCGCGGATTGCGAAAATACGCGAAATCCGCGAATTCTCGCGGATTTGCGTATTTTTTGGGGGTGTGTGTGTTCGCACGGGTTTCTGCAAGTTCGCGAGGGTTTTTGTACAATTTCGCAAATTGCGAACTTACTTGTCGGGTCGCCAGTTTTGCGAACTTGTTGTTTCTACGTGCCCAGCCTGTTTGCTAAGATTTCTTCATCACTGCCACCCTCTGTCACCACTGGCACCTCTGGCTCACCCATGTCACCCTCTGTGTCATCACATCACCCTCTAGTTCACCAGTGTACATTATTGGGGCAAAGCAAAGCACTGCCATCCTCTGTCAACACTGGCACTCTGGTTCACCCATGCCACCCTCTGGCTGGCACACCCATGCCACCCTCAGTGTCATCACAACACCCTCTGATTGACCACTGAGTGAACAAACACCTGCTAAGTGCTTTAAGTTTTGCAAACAACAACACCTGCCCTGCCCCAACTGACATTAATGAAGGCTGGCACCTGCTTGTCTGCTCCCTTTCCTTTTTGTTGCAAATGCAATGTAAATAATTTTTTTTAACAGGATGCAATGGCATACTTGTAACTATTCTGTGACTGTCAGAGCAGGGTCACACAATAGTTGCAAGTAGGCAACCGGATTCTGGAGGGCCCCTTCAGGAAGCACTACAGGTAAATGGTTACAAATGATGAGCTCGAACTTTTGCACCTGCTCGTTCGTTTTGCTTTTGCAAAACTCGTTCTTCGGTAATTTCGCCCTATTCGCGGGGCGCGTCGTAGTGCGAACTGGCCCGTGGAGGCCGCGAACTCGTGCGAGTTACCTCAAGGTTGAGTATGGGCGCCGCCATTTTGTTTGCGTGACGTATTTCCGTTTCCGCCCGCTATGTGTAATCTCGCGCGACTCGCGCCTTGCGAATACAAGTTCGCACGAGTTCACGAGAGAAATCGCGTGCGAACTTACTTACGCGCACGTGATCGGGCCGCCATCTTGTTTTTCATTCATTCCTATGTGTCTGGGTATGGTGTTTCTATCCTCTGTATATCTCTGCCATCCTTTGCTTGTTTTAATATTTTGTTGATCTATTTAACTTATTTTCTATCCCTCTATTTTTCTAGATCTATATTTTTGTGTTTTAGGCTACTTTTGTTTACTTTTGAACTACTTTTTAAAACTTTTATTTCCTTCTTCCCTACTCTTATTCTTTTTCATTTTTTCTCTTCTTTACTGCTAACACCTGCCCAGAACATGGTCAAGACAGCTGTCAAGCTGCCCAAGACGGGCACCGCAGCCCGTGCCCGGCTCCCGTGTGGTCGCTTGAGGGCGGAAATGGTGGTGCCCCGGGAGATCTTCAGCCCTGAGGAGGTGGGCGCACTTGTTTTTTATGTGCAGCGCCGTCTCCCCAGGACCATCGCGGCAGGCGGCAGGATCGCTGCTGGTTACACCAACAGCCAGGAGCGACGGAAGCGGTGGGGGCAGGTGTGCCGGGCCCTTTTTAAGATCACGGGGGTCCAGCGCACCTACAATCAAGTCACCCACCGCTGGACCGACATCCTGGACCGAGAGCGTGACCTGCTAGACGTGCTGGGAGTGGAGGTCCCCGGGCTTGGTGAGTAGTAGTAGCAATTTTTTCATTACTCACTACTCTGTTTTTTCTCCTGCTCTATGTGGCTGTGTTATATTGCAAATGTTTGCTTTAACTTTTTTACAAAGAGCAATAATGCTGCTGGTGATTACATTGATAGGAGAGGTAAATTACTATTTCAAAATCTTCTGTGCATTTCAGGTGCACTGTTCTCCTTCTCTGTGCCGGTGCCACTGCTTATTTGTTTTCTATTTTGTGTTCATTTAATTGGGCTGAGTAATGTATGAGTGTATTTTACAGAACTGCGTAATGCTAGACACAAAGGGGCAGATTTACAAGCCCCTTGTTCCACGTTTACACTGCCTTACCTGACGCACAGCGACGTAAACGTGGCGCATCCCTGCGAGTCATGTATAACGTGATGCATCTAAGGAGATGCGCCACGTGAAGGCCTGGGCCTGCGCCACAATGGGTGCGTTCCCACGCAGGGGGGGGTGTGGGGGGTGGGGGGTGCCGGTCAGGCAGATGTGTGCCTCGCAAAAGTGCCTGCGTGAAATCTACAAGATTTAACGCAGGCACTTCCGCGACGCTGCTATGTCAATTCTTTATGCCTGCTTGCTTGAAGCAGGCGTAAGGACTGATGCGGTATGTTGAGTATTATTGGGCAGCCCTGAGCACTGCTATAGTTGCATCGCGCCCGCGACGCGACTCTAGAGATGCGCCCCTATTTCGTCACGAGATGCGTCACGCATCTGCCTACCCTTGCGCCAGGGTTTGCCGCATTGTAATAGCGGCGCATCTGCCGTGACGCAAGGTTAGTTTTGCGTTACGCATTTGTTCTGGTGCACATCTGGAGGTGTCCAGCTCAGAACTCGTAAGTATGCCCCTAAGTGTCAGATTAGCAATTACCTGCGCATCCCTGCAAAGTGTGCGGCACGCCAGCACCACCCATGGTGCGCCGTATTTACAATGCGGCACACCATGGTCCCAAAACGTCACCGAAGCGTTACGCATCGGTGCCGTAAAGGCGGCTCATTGATGGAGTTGCGTTGCAACGATGGCGCAGCTCCAGCAATGCTGCGTCAAGCCGTAAGTCTGCTTCATGCAGGCGCAGGGTTTCAGTGACGCATCATTGTCCTAAATGACTGATTGAAATTTTATATATTCCCCATAACCACTTTTAGCATGCGTTCCTGCGCAGGAACGCCCTCCCTTGCGATGGAATGCTCCCTAATGGCGCAGGGTTTTAGAATGGGATGCATCTCCCATATGCGTCACGTTGTTAATATACGCCACACCATGGCGCCTCTCTTGTTGTGGCGCTGCGTCACAAAATTGACGCAAGAATGGAGCAAAAGAGCTGCAAGGGGCTTGTAAATCTGCCCCTAGAGTAGAGGCTCAGGTGCAGTCCTTCCTTTGTAGCCCTCTTTTTGGATGAAATAGTAGGTTCTTGTTCTTTCTAAATGTTTGATTTGGTTGACAAGGACATCGGCAAGCAGATATCATCAATGTTTTCTGTTATTTCTTTCATGTTGTACGTCAGGTCCGCCCAGGGGCAAGCGGACCGAAAAATCTGATGCAGCAGTGGCTCCAAAGGAGGAGGATGCAGGCCAGGGCGGCGAGTGCTCCTTTGCTGGCCCCAGTAAGTTTTCATTTAAATATAGAGGACCTATTGTTGTCCAAGCATTCCTAATTTAATTGTTTCGAAATAGTGTTTAGATAGGAGCAAAATCAATAATCCTACTGTTGCAGGGACAATTCTCCACAAACCGAACTATGGACACCAAAGACCAGAGTAATAATATTTCAGAGTGGCGTGTTTGGCACACTGTATAAATAAACCTGGTAGTGTCAGCAGCACAGATTCCTCCTTGCAAAAATTGCAAAACTTTTCGCTCAGTCACTCTAGTCTGGACTCTCTGGAGGACTAAAAACCACAGAGTCAATTCAAGTTTAAAAGCTTTATTAAAAGTTTAAGTAAACACATATATTAATATAAAGTTAGTTGGAAATGGAAAAGTGCTTGGTGCTGAGTTGATGAGTACTGGATTGGTACACATTTCTTGTGGTCGAGCCGAGCTTTCACCTGGTTTCAAGTTGATGTTCCTCTTGTCCTTAGAAGTCCAGTTTCTGTCTGTTCAGAGAAAAATAGTGTGTGTTAAAATTAAGCAAGCATTCAACAATTGTGACAAAAAAATGAAGCAAGACAACAGCTTTCCCTGGAAGGAGGGACATTTTTACTATAGACTAGAGTAGACAGTCAATTAATTTTTCTGTTGTTTTCACATTTTTTCATTCATAGACCAAATACTAGTGGAGTGGTGTAATCTAACATTCTTAAATCTACTTTGTAGGTGGAACATCTGGTGGCGGGGCCAGCTCGGATGTGGTGGTCATCATTGACTCGGAGTCCGAGGGTCAATCTGGGGAGGAGGCGGCGCTAGAGGAGTCGGACCAAGAGCAAGAAGTACAGACTGTGAGGAAGGAGACGGTGGCGGTGGCGAGTACAGGTAAGCTGGATCATGGAGGTACTATCTGACTCTTAGATAGGATATGATGTGTATTCAGTGGTGGCCCAGTGACAAATTACAATATGGTAATTACAGCAGGCTGGGACCGACAGACAGATAGAGGCAGAGACAGAGAGAGAGGAAGACAGAAGGAGAGAGAGAGAGGGAGGGAGCCAGAGGGAGGGTGAGGGAGGGAGACAGAGAGAGAGAGACAGCGAGGTAGAGGGAGACAAAGGGAGACAGAAAGAGGGAGACAGAGAGAGAGAGAGAGAGAGAGAGAGGGAGGGAAACAGACATATCGCCTGGGCCTGGTGCAGATGATACGGTTGCTGGTGTGGTTAACGGCTCAGAGGAAAAATCACTCACTTCTGCCAGATCTCTTTCATATGAAAGAGCACCAAACCAAGGATACAAGTGAGTTGTGGGAAGGGAAATGGTGATTCAAGCGCCCCTCCCTGCGGACGCCCATGATACTGGCCTGAATAGTTTTGTACTGCCCTGGCTAGTTGCTAGTTGTACTGTGACACAACTTCCTGCTGAATCATTTTGTGTTAATCATATTCTTAAAGAGCATTGGTTACAGATTATGTCTTTCTTTCTTCATATAGTTGGCAATACTAAAACCTCCAAACCAACGAGGAGTATGCTGGCTGTACTGGCCCGGCAACGGAGGCTGGAAGCAACTGTTGCCGAATATCGGCGAC
This sequence comes from Lissotriton helveticus, assembly GCF_964261635.1. Classification (NCBI taxonomy): domain Eukaryota; kingdom Metazoa; phylum Chordata; class Amphibia; order Caudata; family Salamandridae; genus Lissotriton; species Lissotriton helveticus. The sequence goes on along the minus strand of NC_136063.1, from coordinate 455,848,238 downwards.
TGGTGGAACTGGAGGGGGACGACACGCACTCCAGTGCATCAAACCTAACATCATCTACATCCTCCTCTGTTACCCCACGTTCTGCCGGTAAGCACAGTGCTCCAGCGAACCGGAGCCGTGCCGGAAGACGCCACCGCCGAGCAGCAAAAGCTGCACCTCGCAGCACTGTTAAAGGTCGCTTGCGCCGTGCACTCCGCAGAGTGTCCGACCTAGAGGCGGAGGTCCAGAAATGGCACAAATATCAGAATGTGGTGGAGGGCCTCCGCCTAGATCAAGCCATCCTCCAAGAAAAGTATGATGCCCTGGCCCTAAAGCATGATGCCCTGGAGGTCAAACTTAACAGCTTGCATCCCTAGAGTGTCCCTTGCCCCTTTTTTTGAGACTTTTGGGGGGTGGGAATTGGGAGTTGGGTTTTTTGGGGACTTTTGAGGACTATTTATTTGTTGGGGTTAGGGAGGGTCTTGCGGGAGATTATTTTGTTAGGGATATAAATATACTTTTTCAAACTTTATCTGAGCATACCTGTTTTTTTACTACTTTTGAGCTGGGTGGGTGGTGGTTTTGCAGTAATTTCATTTAACTGAACACTGTCATCGTGTTGGTTCACGTGCAATAGGCCAAATGTTTTCCAAAGTAAATGCCTGTCACAGAGTTTGATAATTCTTGAGCCCTAGGACTTTGCTGCTAGTACCACTGTCACTCTCTCGCCTCTCCGAATACTCCATTATACTACCTCCCATCCAAACGCTTATCTTACCTGTAATTTGTGTTTGAGGGCTGGCTCCACCTGGAATTCACAGAGTCCCACTCCTAAAGCGTTCTGCAGCAGGGCCACAACTGGAGTTTCCCGGCGTGGATTTTCTGCAAATCAAAAGCAATCAACATTAGAAATGTGGCAGCGGTGCTCACACAACCCTAAAACCTAGAAGCCCCACAGACAGCACCCCTGAGACAGGCAAGCGAGCAATAATAACGCCTACACGTTCACGTGCAATAGGCCAAATGTTTTCCTAAGTAAATGCCTGTCACAGAGTTTGATAATTCTTGAGCCCTAGGACTTTGCTGCTAGTACCACTGTCACTCTCTCGCCTCTCCGAATACTCCATTATACTACCTCCCATCCAAACGCTTATCTTACCTGTAATTTGTGTTTGAGGGCTGGCTCCACCTGGAATTCACAGAGTCCCACTCCTAAAGCGTTCTGCAGCAGGGCCACAACTGGAGTTTCCCGGCGTGGATTTTCTGCAAATCAAAAGCAATCAACATTAGAAATGTGGCAGCGGTGCTCACACAACCCTAAAACCTAGAAGCCCCACAGACAGCACCCCTGAGACAGGCAAGCGAGCAATAATAATAACGCCTACACGTTCACGTGCAATAGGCCAAATGTTTTCCTAAGTAAATGCCTGTCACAGAGTTTGATAATTCTTGAGCCCTAGGACTTTGCTGCTAGTACCACTGTCACTCTCTTGCCTCTCCGAATACTCCATTATACTTCCTCCCATCCAAACGCTTATCTTACCTGTAATTTGTGTTTGAGGGCTGGCTCCACCTGGAATTCACAGTGGGGGACTCATCAACGTTAAGTAAGTTTCTTCATTGTGCAGAATCCAGGCATCAGCATTATGGGTAATGGATAGGGTGAGTCTGGAGGAGGAGGAGGACTCAGGATAGACGACCAGGACTGAGTTCTTGTCAACTAACTGTTGTGAACCTGAGGAATGCTGCGGCATCAAAATCAAGACAGTTCTGTTGCTGGGCTTGTTGTTTTATTGGTTGATTACAGTTTTGTTGGGAATGTGATGAAGCACTTGCTAAAGAAAGACAGACACACAGGAATAAAAGTGAATAAGGAGGACTATTTACAATTAATGAATGATTGAGTCATTTTCAGAACTCGCTGTCAGGGAAGCAGAACTCGTCCTCATACTCTGCTAAATCATCAGTCGGGGTTACTTCTGGTAACTGAGGAGAACTTTCCTCAGGTAGGGCGGTGTCCTCTTCTTCCTGCGTGCATTCTCGTACTCTGTAATCTGGTGGTATGAAGTGCTGGTTCATCTTTATCAAGGTGAGCCGCTCCACATTTGCGGGCAAGAGGCGGGACCTTTTGGAAGTCACAATGCCACCAGCAGAACTAAAAACACGTTCTGAGGACACGCTTGCGAGTGGGCAAGACAAGTAATTGATAGCCAGGTTGGTGAGCTCTCGCCATATTTTTCTTTTCCCATGCCAATACGCCAATGGGTCCTCAGTAATATTGACCTCTGTTGAGTCATCCAGATAGGCCTGCACCATTGAAAGAATGTCCTCCCGGATTCCTGTACTTTGCACTTCTGTGTCTTTTCTAGGACCAGGAAACCCTAGCTGAGTTAGCCAACTCGCTTCTGACATATCGCATGCGCCTGGTGCAGATGATACGGTTGCTGGTGTGGTTAACGGCTCAGAGGGAAAGTCACTCACTTCTGCCACAGGCACAGATGCAGAAGGGCTTTTTTGGGACGCCTGATGGCCTGCTGATTCACTAGTAGTACTGTCTTCTCCTATAGTTTCCTTCCGCTCTCGTTCAAAACGAATGGCTGACTGAGCTAGCCAACCTTTGTACTCTGTAACATCCGATGTTTCAAAAGGAATTATTACTTTGCCAAACAATGGCTTTTTGTAACGTGGATCCAGAATAGTAGCACAAATGTAGTGCTGTTGTTTCTTGATATTTACAAGCCGTTCATTGCTAACTAGGCGTTGTAATAATCTCTGCGCCAACTCATGTGCTTCGTTCTTTCCAACGTCCTCTAATTGTGAAGACACCACCTTGACTTGGTGCTCGAGCTTCAGCAACAGTGGGATAGCTTTGCTCAAAGAACAGTTCTCCCTGCTGACGTCACGCGTGAAGACCTCAAAAGGCCGAAGCATGTCTGTCAGGCTTTTAACTAGCTGCCATTGCTCCACCGCTAGCATCATTTCTGTCGTATCACCACCCAGGTTGTAGAAATACTCATTGACTACTGGAAACAGCTCATGCAGACGCTCAAGCATGTAGAAGGTTGAGTTCCAACGTGTTGCCACCTCCTGGATAAGTGCTTTCACTGGCATTCTACGTTCATTTTGCTTGCGCCTCAGCTCCTTCCGGGCCTTAAAAGAATGGTTGAAATGTGTGCATATTCTTCTGCAGATGGTCAGTGTTTTGTCGACTGCAAGTTCTTTTTTCAAAAAATTTTGCACAACAAGGTTGATACAGTGCGCCAAACACGGCACTCTGAAATAGAAACCGTCCGCCATGGCCTTAACTACATTACTGCCATTATCTGTAGAAACATAACCAACCTTGCAATGTCTTGGGCGCAGCCATTGCAAGACCTTTTTGTTAAAGTCAGCCAAAATGTTGACTGCAGTATGACTTTTCTCCATGCCAAACATGGCTAATGTTGCATGTTTACGAGCACCCTTAAAAATCTCGATCAAGTCACCACCTGCATTTATCTGTTTTATAACCCCTGAAAAAGAGACCCAGTGTGCAGTGATGCACATGTAATCAAGGGCTTGGCAACTGGTCCACATGTCTGTTGTCAGGTGTATAGTGTGAACAGCACTCTTCTGCAAAGCTGCCCCCACCAACTCAAGCACCTCTTTGTGTAGTGCTGGAACAGCAACCCTGGCAAAATAGTACCGGCTAGGAACCTTCCATTTAGGGGCCAATGTTGCCACGAGTTCAAGGAAACCCACACCTTCGACAAACGAAAAAGGGAGAAGGTCCACCGCTAGCATTTTTGCCAGCTTAGTGTTATAGAGGCGTACAGTTGGGTGGTTGCATTGAAATTGCGCATCTGAGGAGAACATGGCTGAAATGGTGCGCTGGACAAATTTACGGGATGATGCTGATGCCTTCTTCGACCCACTTCTGATCAGTGTTGACATTTTCCGCATTGGTGTGTCTCCCAGACTCTCAGTGTGCCTGCTATGTGTTACGGAGGGTGTGGTGCTGCCAGGGGTACTGGGTGCAACCGGACACATGTCTGACGCTTCTTCTACCTCCCCATCATCTTCAGATGAAACACCTACTATGGGTATATTTTGGCCACTTGCCCTTTGGGATCGCTTTCCCTTGACGTTTGCTAGGTGCGGAAACCATTCGACAGCGTGCTTACTTTCAAGATGACCTATCTGGCCTCCGGTTCCATAGTTGGTACCAGTCTTACCACGGCTAACGCTAGTCTTACAAATGCAACAAACGGCTATGTTATCATATTTTTCATGGACACTAAAAAAGTTCCAAACTGGGGACTGGAAACTTCTGGTTTTGCCGCACGAGGTGATACTGCTGCCAATGCCAGATGAAGCAGTGGTGGATGAGCCTTGCAGACATCTACTGGGTTGTGCAATTATTGCAGCAACCTTACTTGAGGGAGTCGAGCTGGATGGAGTCCCCCTCTGGGGAGAAAATATGGGAGCTGTAGGTTTGGTTGAACTTGTGGTACTACTTGACTGCGTTGGTGGTGCTACCAGTGGCACGTCGCCAGGGTCACGCTCAGCATGACGTCGGGATAGGGTGTAAATGTCTGTCTGCTGCATGGCCGGTGTGGCTGGACTGACATGTGTGATGAATAGATCATTGCTGTCATCCTCTTCAACAACATCAGAATGCACCACTTCATCAAGTCGGACGTTCGGATCCATAAGTATGAGCTTTCCGGGGCCCTTCCTTTTAACATGTGATACCTTTCGCAGCTCATGGTGTGCCTCCCTCTCAGACGTCAGAGATGGTTGCCAATCTAGATCCAGATCATCATCTGATGGAGCGGGGCTTGAAGAGGAACTTCTACACACCCTCCTTGATCTTTTCCTTGCTGGGGAGCTGGGAGAAAATGAATCATCAGGAGGAGTGGCTTCGTCTTCCTGACATGATACCCCGGCTCCAAAGTCAATTTCCTCCTGTGCCCCTACTTCTGGAAGAACAACCATTGTGGGCACTTGCACCGCTCCATGCGCCGCTACATGGGCATCTTCTCTGACCTCTACTTGCAAGTCTCCATGGACCTCTCCTTCTCGGCCTTCTCCTTCTCGGACAGCTCCTTCTCGGACAGCTCCTTCTCGGACAGCTCCTTCTCGGACAGCTCCTTCTCGGACAGCTCCTTCTCGGACAGCTCCTTCTCGGACAGCTCCTTCTCGGACAGCTCCTTGCGCATGTACTTCTGCTTGTACTAGTAGCCCATGCAGTTGTTGTTGCGGCTTTGGTTGTTGAATAGTACTTGTGAGATGAGTTACAACCTGTGTTGATGGTGTGCTGCTACTTTCTTGCGAGGAACCAACATCACTGGTCGTTGGTGATTCAACAACTAAACAGGCTACCTGTGCAGCACTCATGGTGGGCCTTTGTTTTTTTTGTTGTTGTTGCCCAAAAAATGTATTGGTTGAGCCACCAGTCTCCTTGGTAAGTGGTGCCACTTGCTTCTTCTTCTCCTTAGTAGAGACATCTTTATTGCAAGAGGACCTACGGGCACCTCTTTTTGGAGCCATCTTCTTCAGATGTCGGAACAACAGGCCGCAGCAGCACTTCTTCCTGGCACTGATGCTCAACGATGATGCGGAGTTTTGTGCACCTAAACGCAAACGAAGACAGAGGAACATCAGTAAATATAAATGTTGCATATGTAGCGCTTGAATAAACAGTTTGCAAGTAGGCATTTATGAATACACACGTGCACACTGCACACCACCACACAATATGGAAATTTCAAAATTAGGATTTGCTAAATTTTTGGGAAACAGGAATTTAGCATTGATCCAAGAGAGCAAACACACAGAGGGTTGTACTTTCATGTACCCCGACTCCGCCTGGGCACAATGGGTGAAAGCAAGGCACAATGGGTGCAGGCCTATGTCTCAAAGCTCACTGCCTGCCTTCAAAATGGCCGCTTGACCCCCCCATCCACATGGCCAGGACCATGCCTCAAAATGGCCACCACCAACATAGCCAGCACCCAACCCCTACTCCAAAAAGTCAAAAAACACAACACAAATCAAATCACCACAATCCAATGCCATCCATCCATTTTCAGAAGGCTTATGCTGCCTGCTGGTGGTTTTCCGGTGCAAAATTGCAATTTTTACAATTTCGCGAGTGCGAGATTGTTGCTTCACGGTGCGAACGTGGCAAAAACCCGCAAAAAACGCGAACAGACCGATTCTGGGCCCCCCTGGGCATAATGGATGACATCAGAGCACAGTGGGTGCAGGCCTATGGCACAAAGCACACAAACTGGCTTACAAATGGCCCCTAGACCCCCACCCACACGGGACCAGACAATAAAATGGCCCCCACCCACATAGCAAGCCCCCAACACCACCCCAAAAAGTCCTAAAACACTCAAAAATCAGCACAATCCAATGCCATCCATGCCCTGGCCAGAATCATGTTAAAAAAAAAATCAACAAAACAGTTGTATCATGCATGCACCCATAAATAAGCCTGGTGGTTTTCTATTCATGTGCAGCAGAATTGTAATTTGTACAATTTCGCGAGTGCGAGATTGTTGCTGCGCGGGACACGAGCAGTGCGAACACAAGCAAAAACATCCTCAGCTCGCGAACTTGCAGATTTTCCCCCCAAAAAGTCGAAAAAAAAGCAACACACACAAAAATCACCACAAACAAACAACATCAACTTACTTCTTTGTGAAATCAAATTTCGAATCCAAAAGTAATCCAAAAGGCCTCATATCCAAATATCCAACAGCAACCACAAAAAGTAATCCTTCCCAGTCAAGATCGAAATCAAAGTGGCCAGGAAATGGAGGAGCTTACTGGACAGGAACAGGAAGTTGGAGACTGGGGCACTTCCTTCACCCCACCCCTATGGGAGGAGCTTGCTGGACAGGAACAGGAAGTTGGAGACTGGGCCACTTCCTTTACTAATTTTTGTACTTTCGCTAGTGCGAGATTGTTCCTGCTCGCGCCGCGGACCGCGAGCAGCGCGAGCAGTGCGAACACAAACAAAAAATCCGCTTCGCGCGGATTTTGCGTATTCTCGCCGCATCCGCGAGAGTTCGCGGATTGCGGACACTCCGAAAATACGAAAAATCCACGAGCGTAACGGATTTTACGCCCATGCTTACAAAAGGGTTTACCTTTTTCCTCACTTGGATCTCCTGATCAGTCAGATGCATTACTGTAATCATTTACCTTCTTCCATTGCCTTCTCTTTGCTCTCTTGGAAAACAATGAGGAGGTAGAATTCATGGTACAGCTACTGTGATACGGGACAAGTGTATCCAGAATGAGGAACTGCATGGAGTAGATTCTTATGTGGCATCAAATCTTCAACTTCCATTTGAAGAGGAACAGCCCGGTCCCACTGCCAGTGATGAGTGGTTTTGTCAGTTTGACAGACCATCGGTCCTAATGCTTGCAGTAAACTATGCGGTCAGGTACTCTTGAAAAGAGAATTAATGGACCCTGAGAGATCTTCAGTCAGGTGTCTTGGGTATCAGCTTTATCCTCCAACACAAGGGAATATGGAGTTACCTCATTCTTTATTTTTGGGCTCAATGTTCACTAATGTCACAGGATAAAAAGGAAATCTGAAGGATGACATGAATATTTCAAATATAGTGGGCAGGAAAGCTAATACCTCCTTAAAAGCTGCTCATTCTGGTCTAAAGTTGTTGCTGGAGACTGCAATTTAGGCACAATATGTACCACAGTCACTGTTAAAAGATTTTCATACCTAGCTATGGCCATCCACGGAGGAGAGGATTATTCAGAAGTATTGGCAGAACTGGATATGCAGACAAAAGTCTTGTTGGATGTCACCATTGATAAATAAAGGAAAAAACAATGTGCCCAAGAAGAGTTGTAGAGTCTGTCACCATCTACACCCAAGGGAATAGAAGCCTGATACCACTTAGAAGACTTGTCTGTTGAAAATGCCTTTTTCATGCAGTAAGCAGTTTGGAGAATATTTGGAGTGAGTGATACATAAGTTGCTTAAAAATCAAAAGCCTATCAGTCCTAATTTTAGATTTCTTGACATGCAAAGGAAATCATATGAGTTTTTGAAGACTCTCATGCTTTCTAACAAGGACTACTCAGGCACCTTTCCTCCTTTTTTGTACAAATTAAAGGAAATTCAAGCCAGTGCTCTTTACTTTGCAACAAGTATGAGACTGGCTCGCCCTCTTTTAGGAAGCTTGGAAAAAAATCTATTTTAGATAACTCTTTTGGGGAGTTGCTGGCCAAGGTTATATCAATACTTTGTTTCTAATTCTCAAGGCTCAGGTGGTGTTGCAACGACTTGGCCTGAGAAGCTGACAAAAAAGAAGGCATTATGGGACAGAATTAAATCTCTAGTAATGAAAAGAACCAACAGTGTAGTCCCAATCCAGGACTATGACCTGGGATGGTATTGTATAGTTGTCCTAGTCAACAAATCATCAGAGTAATACAGTCTAGTGTCAATTATTCAACACCCTTCATCAGATCGTTTGACTGAAATCACAAGGTGATTTGTAAACCATCGATTTATAGAATGCCTAATTTCATATTTCAATCAGGAAATGTTATCAGACATTTCTCCAGTTTTGTGTAGAAGGAAATCACTGGCTCTTTCAGGTCCTTCCATTTCATATGAAAGCATCTTTGAGAGTGTCCACACTGGATTTGGCCCTGTTTATAACAATAAATTATGATGAAGGAATTCTGATTTGCCAATAATTAGACATCCCTCTTATTCAGGATTATACATCACAATATTGATCGCAAAAAAAGTTGTTATACCAAAGTGTCAATGTAGTAATATGGATATCAAAAATATTGACTTTACATACCTGTGATGTAAAAGTCAATAATAACTACTACAAAAACATCAACATTAAAAATATAAAGTACACAAATATCTAATACACTAGAATAGACCACAAAAATATATTAAAATATTGAAACAGATATATATTTTTTAACAAACTCTATATATTGATATGTAGCTCAATATGATTTGAATGTAAATGTTTACATTTATAAAAAATATATAATAATGTATAATTTTATTGACATCATGATTGTAAAATTGTATATGCAGATCACTGTTGTTTTAATAAAAAAAATTAATACGTTTTTTAATACAAAATGTTTCTTATTGGCTAGTTATAAAAACAATATCACCAACTTAAATTCTATGAAGCATGCTTTAAAAATCCAATAAATAATTAACTTAGTTACAAAGAATTTTTAATTTTGAAAACAAGTTTCATTTTATCTTAAAATATAATTTTCATAAAATATTTTCTAATGAGTAGATCTAATGAATAAATAACTATTTGATACTATATTTATTTAATTAAAATCATTTCCTTTTAAACGTTTTTAAATATATAATTGACAATAAAAATAATTTGATACAAAAATCTCAAAACATAAATACATTACACACTACAATCGTAATAGTTAATAGAAAAAATAATTCTGGAAACATTCTACTTTTTTTTACCAATAAAACACATAATCATTGAAAGAAATAAGTTCAAATCATAACTAAAAAAAACAAAAGGACAATAAAATCTGATACATTACTATATCAATTACAATAATCAAATAGAGAATGGATCACTTGTATCTGTGTAACCAGGGTCAGGTATGGTGACCCTCTGTAAAACCCTCATTCACGTACATAGGTGGTCGGGCAGTATATCTTGATTATCCGCCTATTTTTAACGTGACAGCATCATAATTGGGTTTTATTTTGGATACGCTATCCTCCACCTGGAGGTAGACCAACTGGTAATACAGTAGTGATCAGAGATTAAAAAGTGCTAGGATGCGGTGAGTTAAAAGTTAGAAAAATCTTTAATCATTTGGAGATGTGGAAAAGTAAAAACAATGTGGCGCATATGTGGATAAAGTTACTAATCTAACGCACTGGTTAGTCCATTTGAGCGGTCGACATGTTTCAGACCCTTATGTGCCCAACCGGGTCCGGGTCGGGGGACTTTCTTAAATAAGGTTGCTAAATTTTGCAACTTTATTATGTAGGTCAGTGACTTACCACTCTTCTCTAGTCGTTATCGGCCAAAAGTCTCTATAACTTATTGTCCCTATTGGGAGCCTCCTCTGGGGACTGGTGGGCTCTCTAAACCTGTCGGTGTCAGAATTCTTGACTTGTGCTCGCTCTGAACACGGTGCCCCAGGGCAGTAGAATATACAATATTGATCTATTTACCCCACTTCTCTTAGCTCAATTCGATATGAAAGGCTGTTTTGAAGGCTTCACTTAACGATGTAAGATGAGGGATATGAACAAGCTTATCCCTAGTTTCTTCTCCTAATCTGCATTAAAACAAAGTAAGGATGGTTTGTTTAACCGATAGAGTTTCCACAGCTTATCATCTGAGTTGGGTAACATACTCCATTACATCTTGAGAATCCTGCTGGTTGTCACAGAAGGCTTCCTGTGTAGAGCACTTAAGATTGGTTCTATAGAATATCTTGTGAAACTTGTCCAAGAAAAGTGAATATTTGTCCAAGCAGGGAACAGAGGTTGTCCCTAATGGCACAACCCAAGACAGGGCAACTCCCAAAAGACAACTAATCAAGTTACCTACCTTTGTTAATGTACAATGAAAATTGGGTAGATTGAAAAGTAAAGTGAACGATCATGGCATAGAGAAACTCCCAAACTTTATCTGAACTTCCATCAAAGTTTAAGATGCCAGCCGGCACTGCGGATTGGTCAGAAGAATTTAAGAGATTATTTAAATTTTAATGACACAAGCGTGAACCCATTAATCACTAGGAACCTGGGGTTTTATGGCTAGTACAAGAACAGTGGTCCCTAATGTATTGGTGGAAAACAATCAGTAACACATCCAAATGGAATTTAATGATAAAATGCAAAACAAAAAATATATTACAATGACCCTGTGGGTGCCAGTGAGTGAAGCGTGTTGGTGCTCTCTCAATTGTGATACACACATGTGATAAAAGTGATCTGGATTGCTAACAATTATTTTCTATTGCTATATTAGGGACAACTTTTCCAGTATTAAAGATTGTTCCAGTATCAAATATTGTTGTAAGGCCACATTCTCTATTCATAAAGCATCCCGCTGAACACTGTGTTCTTGGATTCTTTCTTGCAAGATTTGAATTTGATCCACGACTTGATAAGTCACTGAAATCTGCTTGTGTCGCCATCTATTGCCATTTGTCGATAGCTGGTCATGATAGGCATGTCTTGATTCAGGAGATCCTGACCGAATAAAAAGTGCACTTTCTACCCATAGCCACCCTGCCGACTAACTAATACTCTCTAGTCATTGGATGCCCTGGAAAAGAGACCTTTGGTGGAGGAGAAGTGAATGGCACCGAAAACCCTTGAATGAAAGTCCAGAAATAGGGAAGTAAAGAAAGATTTTTTTTTTTTTAAAGTAAGAAGAAAGAACAGAAATAAGTAAGGCATGGGAAAAACCACAATGATGAGGAACATAAGCCAGCAGCTAAGAACTGTGCTGGTCGAATCCTGCTTACATATGGTATGGTGACCTAGAAGGGGAAAGATTCTTTCAGGAAGGGATAAACTGCCACTTTAGCATAGGTGACAAATGGTAGTAACAGCAATTGGGGGGGTGCGCCATCTTTGACAGGGAGAAGCATTATTGTTATCCAAGATGGCGCCTGCAACCTCAGAATGCTGAGTAGACAGAAGGAAGAGGCCAGGGTGCACACAGTGCCCAACAGCAATTCCCCAGTCTGGGTCCACTCACCTGCAATGTCCAGTGGGTGTGCTTTAACCCCTTATACATAACATAACAATTCACCACATTAAAACTACATTAATAAGGATTCTGATACAACCTTAAATTTAACAATATTAAATATCATGATGTTTTAATAAACAATATTTCTAACATCAATATTGTTAACAGAAACAACAAATAATATACTTACCATGGATATTATATCCTACAATATATTTGTAGTCACTACATGTTGACCACAATATGATTGCTATACACTATTTAAGACATACTATTCTAGCACCATACTCTAATTCAGTCACCATCTTGGCATGCATCAGACTCTAAAGACCTCTGTATGGACAACTCAGGTCTTGCAAGATCACAGATTCCTGATAAACTATTCAAAATCCCACCTCCAACTAACAGGGAGCCTAGAATTTACATTTACTTAGATCCAAACCATTTAGGTTATTCCAGTGCCCTCCACATTATTCACCCATGGAATCTTTATGCTACCAATGCGTGAGGCTGTCAGTGAGCAGGTAGAAAGGAATGGCTTTTGAAATTGGGTCTTACTCTTTCAGTCTCTTTTTATGTTCAATTTTCCTGGAGACAGTCATAAGGGAGTTGTATGATCATCTCTGGGCTTTTTTAAATAAATGTATGTATGAATATCGTATTTGTATAGTTCTAGCCAAAAGGCAGAGGAGCACTGTAGAGGGCAAAATGCTAGCATACAGTCAACAAGTGATGGAAAAGGAAGCTGGTTAGTAGATTGTTACAGCATTGTGATGTAATGTTCTTTAAAGAAGTGTGTTTTTAACTCTTTGCTAAGTTGGAACAGCATTGGCACTGTCTTTATGGTTATGGGGATGTTCTTCCATATCCTTAGTGCGGAGATAAATACGTTCTGCTGCCTTACTGTTTCTTTTTTTTCATTTCTTGGTCTCCAGTCTGATAGAGGCCTGGTTGCTGGTGTGCCAAGAGCTACAATAGATGGCGAGCTTATCGGCAAGACTAAGGGGGTTCTGTTCATGATGGTTTTTGTAAATGATGTAGATGGTTTTGAAGAATGTGCCGGGTGACAAGGGAAAAAAATGGAATTCTATCAGGTATGAGATGATGTGATAATTTTGCTTCCGGCCTGTAATAAGATGTTTTTTGGCATGTAGGATTGCCTCGAGGGGTGCCAATGAGGAGTATGCAGGCCATGGAGCAGGGAAGCCATGACCTGTCCATAGAGGCGGAGGGACCAAGCCCCCTCACCTTTTTCCATAGAGGTAAAGTATCTGTCAGGCTGAGCAAAGGTCAGCCTGACAGACACTCTTCTTGTTCGGGTCACGCAGCTTGGAGCTAAACATGTGCAAAATGCACAGGCTCCTGACAGACTGAGCTGAACTTTGCCTAGCTGAGGATTTCACAGCCCTGTGGACATGACCTCCTAAGCCTGGCAAAAGTGACAGAAGGCCCTTCTCCTCATGACAGGGATAGTGTCACTAATTGCCCCGGACCTGGGTTAATCAGTGACACATTGTCACAGAGTGTGGTGGGATCAGCAGCTCTCACTGACCCCATCCCACTCTGTGATGAGTGAGGGACTCCTGCCTCATGTTATTGGCTGACCTAAGGTCAGCCAATGAGAGATGACAGCAGTCCAAACCCTCCTGGGACCTTGAAGGCTTCCCTCTCTGTGAGCTTCAGGAAAGGTAAATGTTATGTTTTCGAATATTTGGTGCATGGATGCGTGTATGTATAAATGTATGAATGTGCTGTGAGTGAGTGAGTGTTGTGAATAGGTGTGTGTGTGTGTGTAAGTTTGTGAATGCATGGGGGTAAGTGAGTGAGTGTATATGTGTGTGTGTGTGTATGGCCCGACTGCCCCGCTCCCTTCCAAAATTACTGGCCACCAGTGGAGCAGGCCATTATCATCATATAGATGCAAGAGTCCAGGGTTTGACCAGCAGTTCTGAAGTCACATTCTGGTAGATACGGTTTCACTTTTTTTAGAAAAGACGGCTGGTACCATGCTGTCTGTGTTTTTTTGGCAATTCTTTTTCTTTGAGGGCGTGGTTGGTGTCTAAGGTGAACCAAAGTGACTTGGCATTGGGCAAATGTTGCGATTTGAAGTCAAGGTTCATGTCTTTGAGTTACATTTGTACTATTTCTTGCTTCTTGTTCTTGGCAAATAACAACAATTTTGTTTTAGTTGGGTTGAGTTTCAGATAGACTCTGGACATTCAGGTCTGGATCAGCTGCAGACAGTGTTTGTGGTATTAGATATATAGAGCGAAGGAGAATTTCAAATGGAACTGATTATCATTGGCAGATTGGTGAATCTTGATGTTGTTATGTGTGAGTAGAACCCCAAGGCGCTCCATTAAGAGGTTAAAGATAACGGGCCACAGATTGCACCCTGTGGAACTGCGCAGGTGACAGGGCTCTTTTGGGGCCTGAAGGTGCCCAAATGAACAAACTAGTGTTGATTGGAAACGTGGGAGAAGACCCAGTGAAGGATACTGCAGTGAATACCAGTCGTCACTCCAAGGTGTGAATGAGGGTTGGATGGTCAACTGTGTAAAAGCCAGCTGAGAGGTTCAGCAATATCAAAGAGACAGGGATCATCTCATCTGTGGTCAGGAAGGCATCATTCAGGACGTGTACAGAAGGGGTCTCAGAGCTGCAGTGTGATCTCAAGACAGATTGGTAGTCATACAAGACAGGAGATGGTTAGCATTGATGTGATCTTAGAGTGGAGCATAAACTGCTTTTTTCAATGATCTTGCTGATCAAAGGAAAGTTTGTGATGGGCCAATAGATGGAGAGGCCACCAGGGTCTAGCGTAGGCTTCTCTAGGAGTGAAGGAATCAGGTCTGTTTTATGAGCTTCAGGGAAGATGCATTAAGTGAGGTGAGAGAGGGTGAGATATTTGGTGAAGGATGAGGGTAAAACATCATATTTATGGGACGTGGCTTTGAGGGAGTTGAGTATGATAACAAGATCTGTAAGAGATAGGGATTTTAAGGATGATCATTGTGGGATTCTATGAAAAAGGGTGGGTTTAAGAGGAGAAGCAGACTTGCTGTTGTCAAAGTGCTTTCGGATCGTCTTTATTTTTTCATTCAATAAGATATTGATGGCATTGCTCTTGTCTGTGGAGTATAGAATAAGTCGCTGGGGTAGAGGGGTTAGGCAGTGCTTCATTGTCTTGAAGGTTTTCTGCTTCTATTGAGTTTTTCATTGCTAGTGTTGGCATAACACAGTGCTTTGGCTGATGTGCAGAGTTGTGTGTGTGTTGAACGGAGGGACTTCATCACCATGAGGTTATCTGAAGTTCTGTTTTTCTACCATTTTTATTCCTGTCTGCACATAGAGCCTTTGTTGTCAGCAAAGGTTTGGGGGTATCAGGTTGTGAAGGTTTTGCCTTGCACTTGCATGGTTTAATTAGATTGTGGATGTTCACAGTTTTCTACAGCAGTGTTGAAGTCGTTTAGGAGGGTGTTAGTATCTAATTTAGAGTCGGCGGGAGACAGTATGGAAGTAAATTGTGTCACATTAGGAAAATGTCCACCTTCACACCACAACTTCACTTTTGTCCAAAATAGATTATAGTTGTTACTGGGCGGATTCAACAGAGGTTTGGGAGTATTTACTTTATTGCTGCAGTGGACAATTATTAAAGCATGCCCGGCTCCTGTGGGAGACTCGTCATCCAGTGAAGCATTGACCATTCAATAATGTCTTGTTTTTTTTGTATTGAGGTAGAAGTTGTTGAATTTAGAACCTACTTGTGATTTACTTATTGTGCTATCAGTCTTTCAGAAACCTCCATCTGAGCCACTTGATCAGGTTTCGGTAAGCTACCTGTTTTTGAAGATTTGAGTCTAAGTATCTATTAGTAAATCAAGACGCCTGGTTAAATTAGGTTTCTTTTTATGTCTACCTATGTGATTGAGAATATTTTAGGACCGTAGAGTTCTTTGTCTAGATCCTTTTGTCCTAAAAATAAACTCACATTTTCACAGAGAGCAAGAGATAATTATTTCAATTCTAAATATAACCCAATCCTTCCATATAGGTCTAAATAATGTTACATTAGCTTGATGTAGCTTGAGCTGTTAAAAATGTTATCGCATCAGGGTTTACGCTCTGTGGTACTAGGACAGGAAGAGAACACTGAAGTAATGAAGATTACTAGTAAGTAAACTGGGCATTTCCTCGACCCTCGTGAATCCTCTAACACTGCGCACTCACTAAGTGTGTGACCTTATCATGATTTACTTATTGAAAATGTAACGTGAGCAAATGTTGCAGCATTGAAATGATCTACGCACTGTGTAGCGTTCCCGTTATATGATGCAATTTTTCCAAGTATCTGCAAAGATAATTATTAGTTTACATAATTTAATTTAAGCCATCTTTTGTTGTTCGTGTTAATCCTGTTTACTGGTAACTAGCTTTTAAAATTACTGTTTTGCTTGCTGTATTTAGCCCTAGTCCAAGAAGAAAAATAGATGCCAGATGTCACGAAGCCAACAAGCAGGTGGGCAGAAGCTTCTGTACCAATTCAAACTGGCACCGCATCAAACCTGGTGGGTATAACCTTTAATTCACTGCTTCTCTGGCACCAGATTCGATGCCATCTGCTCGGCTCTGCAAAAGCTGTGCTTGTTTCTGTTCAGGGACGGTGCCAACAATGCCAACTCTCTCGTACACGAGCCGGGGATTGTCAGTGCAACTCGTTCTGCGAGATCCATATGGTGGCATCTGCAAATGCACACTGTCAGCATCGCGAGTGCCACCCTCAGTGTTTTAAGACTCGGAGAAAGAACACAACTTTTTCGAGTCATGCTGAGAAGGCTGCTCATTATTTCAAGTCTTGAAGAACTGAGAGGAGGCAAAGGCATATTTCTTTTAAATCTCGGAGGCTGGCATTTATCAAGGTTATTTGCAGCAGACACGCATTGGCCAAGAAAGATGCCACGTCTGGAGATGGGCATCTGGATCTTTTAAACTTGTATCTTGCAGAGATAGCTTTCAGCGATGCCATGCGTCAAATGGAAGTTCGTGCACCGATGGCAGCAATTACGTGAAATTCAGTGATGGCTTCGGTATGGTTTATTTTTTCAAATCTATATTGGATTATTTCAGACGTGGACGACTAACACACACGTGACTCTTTCTGTACTGTGCCCCAGGTACACAATGCCAATTAGAAATATTAACCCTTCACCGTGGGTAGCACTGTTGCAATGCAACTCACATCGCAATCCATCATAAGGATAGCAACCCACTACTCTGCATTCCATGCCATGGACTCTGACATACTACACTCGTGTTGTGTTACTAAAGTGCAACTTTTTAGTGCAGAATGTAGAGTACACTTACATAATCAGGGACTTAGGGGCAGATTTATGTTGGACTTGCGCCACTTTTGCGCCGTTGTTGCATCACTTCTGTGACGCAGCGGCGGCGTAAACCCTGCACCACATTGCGACATACTTACACCGTGACGCATCTATGGAGATGCGTCACGGTGTAAGGTCCTGACCACATGAAACCTGCGTCAGGTTTCATGTGGGCGTTTCCACGCAGGGGGGGTGTTCCGTCGCAGGAACGCCCCACAAAAGTGACTCCGTGAAATCAACAAGATTTCACTGAGTCACTTTACCAACGCTGATGTGTCAAAACCCTGCGCCTGCTTGAAGCAGGCGTAAGGCTTGACGCACCACGTTACAGATAGGGCTAAGTTGGAAAAGTGCTGGAGTTGCGTGCCGCATGCAACACAACTTCAACAATGCGCCAACTTCACGCCCTAGATACGACACGCATTTGTTTATTCCTGCGCCATGGTGAGCCGCATTGTAAATGCGACGCATCCTGGGTGGCGCAAGGATAAACTTGCGTGCCGCATCTGTCTTGGCGCATCTCTGCTAATTTGCAGAGATGCATCAGGCAACATAAATCTGCCCCTTCATCTGCAACCTAGGCGCCCAAACCCACCAGACTGCACCTTCATTCCACAATACGAGGCCTGGAGCCTAAATCCCCTAAATTGACCTACCAAGCTGCTTATTAGTGACTCTACCCATCACTTTGCATTGCAACCTTCTGCTGTTAACCCTACACAGGGTGCCACATAATAGGGGCCCTGGCCCTCAGCAATGCACTACATCATATTTTCCATAACAAGGCACTGCAAAGTAGGGCTGTTCCGCACTGGAATGCACTACTGATAAGGGGCAGCATACGACCATACTGTTCTATGTCTTTGGGACACAAGCTGATTACAGTGCACCGCATTTTAAGGACACCAAAATGCATCACTGTAACCCAGGTATTCTAATGCATTACATTGCGCCCTACGTATAGTGCACTCTAAGAATACTGCACTGCTCTGGATAACTCTAACTCACCACGATATACTGAACACTAAGGGGCACATGCACCAACATAGACAATAGCGATTCTTTATTTACGATTATTAAGGAATCGCAATTAAAGAATCGCTATTGCCTATGCATGTAGCAATCGCAAAAAAAATTGTGATTCCTACAAATTCCTTAATTGCGACACGCAAATTGTGAGTCCTAATTAAGGAATTAATTCCCATTCATTCCTGTGGGCCCAGAGGCTCATAGGAATTAAAGGGAATTGCGTGCGCAATTTGGGAGTACCCAAGAGGTACTCTCAAATTGCGCATGCAATTTCAGGGGTGCAAGGGTGCCACAAGGATACCCTGTCGCACCCCTGAAATTGTTAAGTGAACACATGCTGCGCACACATGCCCCAAGTGCATGTGTGTGTGTGTGTAACCTGGAGCTTTGAAAAATGCACTTTAGTGCATTTCTCAATGTTTTTGCAAATAACCATCAAGTTTAATTTGACGGTATTTTGCGTACCCTAAGAGCGAAATCGCTATTTTTAATGGAATCATGCATTGCATTGCCTCATGAAGAAAGTGAAACCATTTCTTACCAGTAGTGGCTGGTGTGTCGATAGGGTGGAGGGGTGGGGGTGAAAGGGGGATGGATGTATGATAAGACAGATAAAAAAAAACCTACCGTCCGCATTGCCGCCTCGCGCTCTTCTCCACTGCCGGCACAGGGTACACTGAGGATAATCCTGACACTGCTTTCATGCTGCTGGAAGTAGTGTCAGTATTGGCCTGAGTGCCGATGATTTGAGCTCCCAGTTAGACTGGTAGCCTGTGCCTGCTCTCTCCAACCCGGCAACGCAGCTCGGGCTGGAGAGAGCTTCAGTGCGCATGACGATTTGCGCACTGAGTAGAAGTGTAACCACTTCTCCATTAGCCTACCCTCCCCTGGCCCCAACCCCAAGCCTCGGCTCCAATAGCAAAAATAAAACGATAATAAACAAGAGTGTATTATCGTTTAGTTTGACATTTTTTGGTTGTCTGTAGGTGGGATGATGCTCCTCCACCATAGCGGAGGAGCCGCTGCTGTTTCTTAGTAAAGCTGACTTCAGATTGACAGTGCAATCCATGGTCTTCTTCCACCTCGATGGATGTAACACTGTGCTCTCTGCCTCCCAGACACCACTTTAGAACACTAAAAGCATTTTATACATTCATCAAGATTTAGGAAGAGTTCAACCACTTTGCCCCAACTGTGAAAGAACTATCACCTTGTTACCCTGTTACCAACACATGTACAATACGTCGCTACATGGCAACAGATCAGCTAGACACAGCAAAAACTGCCGCAGCAAAAACTGCCGCTAACACTAGTATCAAGGAGATACGAATTTTGATGCTAGCGAGAGAAAAGTGATCAAAGGCCAAATAGCGGCAACAAAACTCATGTTAGTCAGGCCAATGTCACGTATAAGCAAAAATAGCCTATAAGTCCTCTGCCAATGATAAAAAGCAAATCAAATCAAGGGAATGCAGAATGGAGGAGCCAGGATCAAGTTCAGCACAGGTGAACAACCCCTCAAAACCTCCAACAGCCAGGATGACCAGACAGAGTGGCAGGGGAAGAAGAAATGCAGATTCAGGGCTCCATTTATGTAAAGAGGTGCATCGCTGGGGAAAACCAGGGCCATCCTTGTGACACCATGGCAGCTAATGCCTGGAAGCGCAGACACTCTCTGGGGCCCGGAGGCCTCCCTGGGCCTGTGTCTGAGATCCAGAGTCGGAGGCGGCAGAGCTGTGGATCCACTGTGGCCTAGCATTGGTGGTGGGCCATGTCGGGCCCAAGCCTGTGGGCTATGGCAGTAGACATTGCGGTGTCGCCGATCGCCCTTACCTCGTGGTGAAATCTGGCAGGCCGATTGCAGACACGTTGCTGACCTGTGTGAGAAAACTGCTTGGCGCTCCTTGGAGCTGTGAACAGTAGAGGAGCGCATGCGCACCAATGTAGGGAGGTCTGAATCACATAACATGCGCCACCACTACACCGGGGTGCACGGAGGAGGTTACCAATGGTGGGCCGCACCTCTCTGGATCACAGGCCAGAGAATGTGGCGCTGCCGGGACGCTGTGGAGGGCGTGGCCCGAGCTGCGCTAAACTTGTTTGGTGGGAGTGCTGCAACTTCACGCCTAAGGAGGCCCTGTTGCATCACCTGCATCGGGAGGTTCCCCAGCGGACTTGGTGGCTACTGCTGTACGCAGGCCTGTGAAATCCCACCTGGCTGAGGCTCCTGCTGGCTGAGTCACAGATTTGGAGAGAGTGTAGCGGATTGTGCCCGGTGTCAATGCCCAGGTGAAGAGAAGGTGGAACGTGGAGTGGAGGAGGCGGTCGAGTCAGGCCTATGCCTAGCACCTGTGGTTTTTAAACAATAGGGAGGTAGGTCCTGGGACGTAAGGTCAGCTGGACCGTATGTAATATTTATGAGAAGACGAATGCTGACCATACAGTAAACTACTAATATCTCCTTGTTTGGAGTGACAAATCTGCTTGAATCCAAAATTTGTCTGGTATTTTATTTATACCTTTGAATTTTATTTTTCAGAAATTAGAAAATTGATTTGTTCGAAAAAGACATACCACATATATTACACATAAATCAACATATACTTAGTCACAATACTATCAACTCTAAACAACAATACATAAATGACAACATATCATATATACATTAGCACTACGGTTTGTGCTACAACAGCAATATTCCTTATTTGCACTATCTTTTTTTATGAGTGAAGTGTATTCACAAAAAGAAGAATCAAATGGAGAAAAAGCATTAATATTATAAACAATATTGGTGAAACTGAAAGAATTAATACAAATTTCAGTCATTCTAGGAGTCAGTTATTCCTAGCTGTTCCAATACTTGTCTCCAATGGGCCGACGCGTTTCGAACTCGCTATTTCAATTTGCGTGTTCTCATCAGGGCTTTTTACTTTTTCCTGCATTGTGTGTGCAAAAATATGAAATAGAAATTCATCAGATTCTGTTTTATGCTTTTCGAGCCTCTTATTACCACTTTGAGTTTAGCTGCAACATGCATACCTTCAAAGGGCTTCGCAGTTACGTAGGGTTCAATACCAGACAAATTTTGGATTCAAGCAGATTTGTCACTCCAAACAAGGAGATATTAGTAGTTTACTGTATGGTCAGCATTTGTCTTCTCATAAATAGCACCTGTGGTTGGCACACTCTGTACCCTGAGCAATCCCTGCCCTGCAGCTGACCCACATCACAGAGGTCACAGAACAAGACTAGTCGGGTACTCGACTAACTGGCTGATATTAGACATTGGTGGCAGCGGATGGCAGGGGCATGGGGCCGGATCGGGCCTAGGTCCTTGAGTATGCAGCTTGTCCCGCCATTACTCGCTGGGGTACTGGGGACCAAGGAATCCTGTTGCCACTGTTAGATAAAAAGAGACAACTGGGTGGTGCTGCCTTTCCTCACCCCCTGTTAGTTGCTTTTGGGTGCACAGGGAACTATCCTTTAGTGGACTTGCTCCTCCCACCGTCGGGTAGCTGCTGCTGCTGTCCCCGTCTGCTGCTGCTGGTTCCTCTGACCCAGCAGTCAGGTGTTAGAGTCCCTCCTCATCCCTGGGGTCCACCAAGACCTGGAACACCTTGCCCCTCAGGCAATCCGCGTCGCTGACCCAATTAAGGAAAAACCTCAAGAGCTGGCTGGCTCTTTTAATGATCCTCCACTCAGTCCGACCCACAGGCCCCAGCACCTTGAGACCCTTCTGGGTGAGTAGCCACACTATTTAAGTCCCTGAATGATTGACTGATTGATTTATCTCGGTACTGCCCAAACGAAGATTCCTGGCTAATATACACCTGACTGGAGGAGAGGGGACGGCTGGCCACACTGCACTGTACCGCATGTCATACATAGTGCCTATGTGTCTGGCGAAATGATGGGCCGCCTCTACACCTGGCAGCTTCTCCGTGTCAGTGGACCGAACGGCTGGGGGTCACTGGCAAACCAGGATAGGTGACAGCAGACACCCTGAATGCCAAACTAGACTCTCTACACATTGCTGTGGTGAAAATAGGCTCCCCCTCGAACAAACGTGCACTTCCCTTGAGGACTGTATTGAAAAAATCACAGACTTCACCCTGGAGGATGCAGATTATTGCAAGCTGACTGACACCGTAAACAACATTGAGCAAGAACTGTCTGAAGTCCACCCTCTTAACCGGAATGCAGCATTGGAGGTACAGCAGCTAATGGCATGTGTGAAGTCAGTAGAAGGAGGAGCCGAGGATGCGGAGGGCTTCTCTCGGCAGAACAACATGCAGGTGGTAAGTCTGCCCGAGGGAGCAGAAGGCGCTGAGGCAGTAGCATATACTGAGAGATGGTTGCATGCTCTACTGCCAGCTGTTGCACTCTCCCCATTCTTTGTTTTGGAGCGTTCCCATCAGGTGCTGGTGAGCAGTCCGCAGCCAGGGACAGATCCTAGTCCCTTTCTCTACTGCCTCGGACAGGGATCGTGATGCTGTCCTGAGGGAGGTATGCAAGCTGGGGGAGGTGAAAGTGGACCACGCCACAGTACCTTTCTTCCCTGACTATAAGCCACAGGAGTGCTGAGGCAGAGGGGGTTGTTTGCAGTGGTTAAGTGATGCCTCCGAGAGTTGGGCATCATATACTCCCTCTATTTCCCAGCAAAGCTGCGAGTGGTCTCAGATGGCAACACATGATTGTTTGACGCTGCTAAACAAGTCCGGACCTGGCTGGAATCTACTAGTCGCCAGGAGGTGAAGACAGGGAGTGAAGAGTCTGCGCAACAAACTGTCATTCATGGATCCAGTCATAGTGGGCGGTATAGGAGGAGCAGGCCTCCCTGCCACAACTATAAACCACCCCCCAATCTGTAGCATGTTATACAAGAATATGCTGCATGCAGCAGTGATGATGTAGGATTGCACTCAGAGACAGGATCCCGACTCTTCTCCTGAATACTCCCCCAGCAACAATGGCTCCACAGCGATGTGGCCATCCGGTGTGGAGTACAGGCGGCCCCCAGATGTGACTCCTCAGAAGTCAAAAAACGTAATTTAATGTTTACTGATTGTATGTTTCCCTTCTTCCATGGTTACAGACAGCTCCGGAGAGTCTCTGGTTTTCTGCGGTTTCTGGTGTCCAGCTTCCTGTTGCTGAGGTTCCGGTGTACAGAGGTCAGCACTTAGAGGGGATGAGGTCAAGTTGTCACCCAAAGGGAACGGAGCAGCTGTTCAGGCCAGCGATGCATATCAGGGGTGGTGGAGGTGGTCGCCTTGATGCTCCAAGCTGCAATTGCAGGAGGGCCATGGCCTTGTTGACCTTGCCAAGGATGAATTGTTAGAGTTTGTCTATTATACAAGGGCCTAAATTATGAGGCCCTAGCTGCCCGCTTGCAACACTGTGATGTCATGCATTTTACGTTCTGGTAGCCCAGTCTGCCACAGCATGTTTACCATGCCACACAAAGCCACTTTATGAAGCTTTTCAGAGACTTGTAAATATATGCCCATTTCATGCATTAAACAGTGTGAAAGGGGCGTTCAATGAGTAGTGCTGTGGGCATTCCCACACCAAACTAATAGAATCTGAAGCATTCCATGGTTTACAAGAGACCCTAAACCTTTGGAATGCATCAGAATCTAATACCAACCCAAGGATGACATTTGGGAGGTGCTACGAGGATAAATGTTTTAATTTCCCCTCTTTTTCTCACTTTTTCTATGTGATCAGCAGTCTGCACCACACAGAGAAAGATTGATAGGTTTTGTGCAGGTAGGTATCCCTTACTGCACAATATCAATCAACTCCGCAATACAGTCACCTTTGCACCGTGGCACAAGGTGCCTGCGTTGGCACATGGCAGCCATTGTAAGTCAACTTAGGGGAAACATACAGAGGGGCTTATTCATAAGCTCCTTGCGACTGTTTAACGCCGCCAGAGCATACTTTTCTTGACGTACTTGCAGCGTGCATTTTGCATCATGTTGCGCCGCATTTACAAAGAGACGCATCTCGGGTATATGCGTGACCTTGTGAAGCCATGTCCCACATTATGCCTGCGTTAGGTATGCTGTATGCAGGGTGGGCA
The DNA here is from genome assembly GCF_964261635.1 of Lissotriton helveticus. Classification (NCBI taxonomy): domain Eukaryota; kingdom Metazoa; phylum Chordata; class Amphibia; order Caudata; family Salamandridae; genus Lissotriton; species Lissotriton helveticus. The sequence goes on along the minus strand of NC_136063.1, from coordinate 455,823,993 downwards.
TTCCCACGCAAAAATGCCTCATAGGAGTGGCGCAATGAAACCTATCAGATTTAACTGTGACAATTCTAGGACACCACTGCGTCAAAACCTTATGCCTGCCTCACAGCAGGCGTAAGGGTCACACAGTGCCATAGGGATAGGCTGGCCCCATGCATTGCTTGAGTTGTATCATGCTTGTGACACAACTGCAGCAATGCATGACTTTAGCGCTGATACATACGTCAGGATTCCAGACGTATCTGTAATTGATTGTGACGTGGAGCGCCGTACAGTAAATACTGCGCTTCCATGGTGTCGCAAGGACGGTGCAGTGAAAAGTATTGCAATACTGCTTTGTCACAGCAATGTAACACTTTTAATGAATGAGGCCCAGGAATGCACCCTATCCTATTGATAGGGCGCATACCTGACCTTTTGGTTTGGTGCAGGGCAGCGTACCAATATTCCTTGCAGCGCTGTCCAGCACCCAAACATCTTATATGTGGATCCAAGTGTTTGCACCAATTTTTTTAGATCAGCTATTTTTGGGACTTAAAAAACTGCCTCTGACTGGACTTGGGGGCGCTTTTTTTGCTTTTGCACCATAGAAGGAATTCCTTGTAAATATCACGTAGTGTGTTTAGCAGCGTTTTTTTTCCACGGGAACGCCTACCGTGCATCTCATTTATTCACATTCACGCTGGAAAAGGGCCGCAAACTGCAGTTAGCAGAAAATTGTACGTAAGGAAATTTAAAAAAGCTGCCGTAAAATCAAAAATTGATGCTACGGCGGTGTTAAGATCTTGTAAATATACCCCTAAATGTGATGGATAGACTCCTGGAATTTGCTTTCTGTTGAAAAAACATATTTTGCTCAATGATCGATTTTCTATTTACAGACTAAACCTTTATATTGGCACTGTTCCTAATTCTGATCATTACGGATTTCTTGCTAATATTATAGTGGCTTTGTCAGTGTTTCAATTCACATTGGTAGTGGTGGCGAACATCATTATGGCGATTTGTTGTAATTTAGCATCAAAGATGAATTTTCCTTTGAATGATACTGGCCCTGTTATTGAAATTATTTGCTGATTGATAGTGGTGGCAAGCCTCATTATGGGGATTTGTTCTAATTTAACATCAAAGGTGATTTTCTTTCCTTTGAATGATGCTGTCCCTGCCATTGAAATTATATACTAATTCTTAAATACCATTCATGCGTTTTGGATTGGTGAGCATCTTAGACGGAAGTCTATTTCATGCTCCGAATGCATCTTAGAAAGTGACAATTACAATCAAAAACTGTTTTGATCTTTTGCATGGACCCAATTAAGACAAAAATTAGTTCATAGGGAAACAATTGGTGCGTTATAGGAGAGAGAATCAAAATTCTTCATGTGAGCTTTAACTGAGATCTGGCAAAAAGTAACTTGCTCATCTCCAGTTAAATGAAAAATTGGTTGCATGTAAAAAAACAAAAAAAAACAAAGAGTCAATTAAAAACATAAAGAAACAACGGGTCATATCAGGAGGCACTATCCTGCAGTCTTTGTAGAAGCAATGTGGTTTTTCAATGCCCTATGTACTGAAGCTTGTGTCCTAATGAATATGGTGGTGTGGATCAAACCGATGGAGAAAAAATTGCTAGGCTCCAGCAATTGTATCCTGGTTGTCACTTGTCACCTCAGCAATCCTTAAAATGAATTGAACATCCTAGCCTAGTTTTCTGTCTCTATTGTTTAGTAACCTTAACCACAGAGTAAGGTATGTGCTCTTCATAAGCTTTTGAGCCTTGTCTACCTGGGTTATGGTTTCTGTATTGATATCTATCCGATTACCCATTATGACAAGACTAAAAACAAGGGTACTGTCCTATGCAGCATGTTAGAAATAGGATTCCGGGTTGGCTAAGGTTTGCACCGAAATTAGGCCGGAACCCCCACTCTAGTCAGGATAAGGGAGTTACACTCCTAAAATATCCCCTGCTCACCCTCTTGGTAGCTTGGCACGAGCAGTCAGGCTTATCTTAGAAGCAGTGTGTAAAGCATTTGCACATAACCAACAGTAACACACTGTAAGCACTGCAAATGGACACCACACGAGTTTAGAAAAATATCCAATCTTTTTATATACTCAAACAAGATCGAATTTGATAAATATCCACATTACAGTACTTTCAAAAATAGGTGTGTTGCAAAATGACTTTAAATTTCAAAGTTTCATTGAAAACACAGTTCGTATGAGTTGGTGGCTCGGTCCGAGTCTACAGTGATGCTGAAAACAACAGAGTTTCACAATTCTAGCTGACCGCGTCGGTACGGGACAGCAACAGTAGGACAGGCTCGTTTACAGTACCTTGCTTAGGGTGACTCACACGGCGGTGCGTGTCGGTCTTGGCATCCGGTGCGCGGTGTGGTGTCCCTCGATGCGGTGCGAGTAGCGGCTCAGTGACAATTGTCCATACGGCGTCAGTGAGACCAAGACAGGGCGAGACGGTGCTCGATGCGGTGCTGGCAAATTACAATGCGGTGACAGAGCTAGTTGGCGGGAATCGTAGCTGGCCGAGCCGGACAGCTGTACGTGACGAGGCGGTCACGGGGGTCGAGCCAGCAGTGACCGTGTCCGTGAGCCCAGGCCAGCGAAGTAAAGCGAGGCGGTGCAGGATGTGGTGCCCCTTGATGCACTGTGGGCAACGACTCGGTGGCGATCGTCCAGGACAGCGTCGGTGCGATCGAGGCAGGCGGTGCAGGGCGAGACGGTGCTTTGTTGCGGTGCCGTCAGGACACAAGTCCAGTATCGGAGTCGGGTGACAGAGTCGGTTGTGGTTCCCTTTCCTCTGTGGCAACTGAAACAACGGTTCCAGAGGTGGTACCCAGAGGTTGGTGAAGTCTTTGCAGTCCCTGGGACCTCTTAACAGGAGGTCACCTCTGGTTCAGGCCCTTGGAGATACTCAGCACACATAGAGAAAGTTCAGTCCAGTACTTTCACTGCCCAAGGCAGAAGCAGCAGCTGCAGGCCAACCCAACAAAGCAACAACACAGCAAAGGGGCAGTACTCCTCCTGGCAGCTCTTCCAGCTCTACTTCTTGGCAGGTTTCTTGATTCCAGCTAGATCTAAAATCTTGGGGTTTGGGCCCCAATATTTATACCAACAAATCCTTTGTCCTCTGAAGGCAGAGGGGCATGGAGCTAGTCCAATCCAGTTTTGGTTGCATTCTGCCAGTGTGCACCTTCTTGCTTTGTCAGTGTAGGCCAGGGTCATCAGACGCACAGCAGGAGGTGGAGCCAGCATTGTGGAAGGCAGGCACAGCCCTATGCAGACCCAGGCGCGACTCCTCCCACCCATCTATGTGTAGATGTGCCTATTCTGCCCGGCTGAATCACCATGTCTCCCCCACCTCCTGTCACTCACAAACCAGAAAGCTAATACACAAGCTAGCAGAGGCAGGCTGAATGGTTAGGTCAGAAAATACCTACTTTCTAACAGTGGTAATTTCAAACAAAGAATGATAAAACCAACTTCACTAAAATATGTATTTTATCAGTCTGAGTTCGGACATACTAAACTCGAATTTCTACCATGTTTCCTGAGTCAGTTAGGATCATAGGATGTAATCATCAAACTGCCCATTCTGGCCTATGGAGAACAGGTAGCCTTGCAATAGTGAAAAACGAAGTAGGCTGTAATTCACTATCAGGACATGCCACACACACCAGGGCATGTCCTACCTTTTACATATAATGCACCCTGCCCATGGGGGTACCTTGGGCCTACCTTAGGGGCCACTCACATGTCAAAAAGGGAAGGTTTAGGGACTTGCAAGTGTGTGCACTTGCCAAGTCGAAATGGCAGCCCCAGGCTGTGCACAGGCTCTGCAATGGCAGGCCAGAGTTACACTTTACAGGCTGTTTGTATGGGAGGCACAATCCAGTGCTACAGCCCACCAACAGCATTTGATTTATACACCCTGGCACTCCCAGTACACTTTATTAGGGACTGACACATAAATCAAATAAGCCAATTATGGAAATACCAATCCGTAACACAGTTTACACAAAGAGCATATGCATGTTAGCACTGATTAGCAGTGGTAAAGTGCCCAGAGTCCTAAAACCAACACAAACAGGTCAGGAAAAAAAGGAGGATCAGCAAAAAGTTTAGGGATAGCCCTGCAAAAAGGGCCATTTCTAACACAACACTACACTCTTTACCTTATAAGTGCTTGGTCCATTATGTAGGAACCAGAGGGGTTTAGGTGTCCAATAAGCCCCATTAAGTCACTGGAAAAAGTTGCAATGCTTACTAAGTACTCTAATCTTTGAGGGTTGAAGAGAGGGTTCTTACATCTTGGCACTATATTCTCTAAGACTTGCGCAGAGAGTATTTTTTTAAGTATGAGTAATGGTACCACTGGTGTTTTATATCTCTTTCTGGTCCTTGCTTTGCTATTCAATATTTATTGGTCGTCCAGTTGAAGGTTTGCTTCTGACGGACAGGAAAGCTCTAGGATTAGACTATGGAGTAATCACCTTGAAGCTAGCTGTTAGAAACAACAGCTTCTAAGGTGATCTTCCTCATCTGTGACATCTGAATTACAGTCGCTGGACAAATACCTCAGGAAATAGGCATGGCTTAAGAAGGAAAGCTAATAAGATGGCCTTCCAGAGTTTGATTGCTACTTTTTGTAAGACTTCTGTTGTCCTAACAGAACAGTAATTTCCCACATGGATCACAGCCTTTCTGATTCAGTGCATGTTGTCCTGCATGCCTTGATTTGATGCATGCAAAAACAACAGTTGATGGACAGAATGCAGAACAATGTCATACATTCACCCCAGTATGCTCAGACGTGAGTCCCGTGCTCTCCACACCACTGGAGTCAAGCTATCCTGGCTGAAGACGGCGGATAGCCAGAAACCGGTCCTAGGATGCTTGATTCCGGTCCAAGGAAAACATGGCTTGTCAGTTCGGGCTGGACTGTTCCCATGAGGCACAGGGTCAAGGCTGATTTGAATATGGCCATGTCTGAATTGGAGTGGTGAGCAAAAAAACGATGGATTTAGGCCCAGATCTCTGTACTGGGGTAAATGTATGACATTGTTCTGCATTCGGTCCATCAACTGTTGTTTTTGCATTTGTCACCCCGAGTGGGACGGGTATGCTCAGACGTGAGTCCCCTGCTCTCCACACCACTGGAGTCAGGCTATCCTGGCTGAAGACGGCTAATAGCCAGAAACCGGTCCTAGGATGCTTGATTCCGGTCCAAGGAAGACATGGCTTGGCAGTTCGGGCTGGACTGTTCCCATGAGGCACAGGGTCAAGGCTGATTTACATATGGGCCATGTCTGAAGTGGGGTGGTGTGGTGAGCAAAAAAACGATGGATTTAGGCCCAGATCTCTGTACTGGGGTGAATGTATGACATTATTCAGCATTTTGTCCATCAACTGTTGTTTTTGCAATTGATTTGATGCATGACATAGTAGAACTAGTGCTAAATCCATGATGCATTGTCAATGGGACCGTGCAGCTGTGATAGGAAACATGACAAGTTCCAGGTTTAATTAAAAAGATAAACAAGCACTGGCAATGCTAATAGGTCTTACCTTTTTGATCTATTGGCTTTAGCAATGCTTTTTGGTAATTCTATGCAGCCTCAGCAAAAACTATGGGCCTGATTATGACTCCACCCTAGCCATGCCGCATTATGAGTTTGTTGGTCGGACCACCATATGACCACTGCCACCGCCAGTGATCCATGATACCTGGTGGTCTTGCAACTGTCTGAGGTCCACAATGCACTGGCAGTGCCACTGTGGCACCACCAAGCATATTACAAGTTTCCTCACCGCCAACGTTTTAATGCCGATGAGCCTGCCATGAAAAGTGTGGCGTGAGGAAATTAGGGGGCCCTACAGGCCCCCTGTTGCCTCAGGGCCAGCAGAAGCATGCAGGAGGGCACATGTTGTGCCCTGCTATATGCATGCACCCCCAGTTCTTGCACTGCATGGACTTAACAGTCCATGACGTGCAGGAAAGTGCTTTGGCGCTCTCATTGAGGTGCCTTTATAAGGCTCCGATATGAACCTTTTTTATTCAATTCAATTGAAAACACTATATTTCTGCATCCATGCCATAAAAGTTTCCACATTCTCAATGCACATACAAAGAACAAGAACCCATTTGTAATAAATTAACTTATTTGGTTATTAAACTTTCACAATTAAAACTTTAAACGGGTAGTTTAAAGCAGATCAGCTATGGGGATTAAAGTGCATGGCAAAATAAGTGGTACATATTCCACATTGTTCAAATTTTTAAAAAACCTTGAGATCTTTGTTTTGCATTTGTAAAAACAACCTTGATGTTAATTTAAATTGAACAGGTGGAAACAGTCTTTTCTGAAACTCATTGGACGATTTGCATTCATACCTAAATTCATTTGCTTATAATAAGTGCAGGGTTAGAGAAGAGGAGCAAAAAGGGAAAGATTATGTATACTAGAATTATCTTTCCCCGTCATTTGGACCTTTTTCCTCATACCCCAAATGTGGCTGGGAAGTTTGGCGACTGAACAGTGGTCTTGCGTCAGATTTAAAAATCTGTATGGCCACTGGATGATTGCCTGTTCCTATTTGTTTACAGATAGGTCTTAACCATTTTGATATAGGATGTGCATAAGCCGGGCAGGCAAACATTACATGGACCTCACATTCCGTGGCTGCCTTGCAGCCTGGGCAAATATGTGATGTTGGTACGTTACTATGCCATCTGCCTATAAAATCATTCAAGGGGAGAGTGCCAAACCTAAACTGGAGCTGACGTGTAGAAAATGGTCCACTGGCATACCATCGGGACCTGGAGCTTTCTCCTGAGCAATTAGCCCAATAGAGGCCTCGGTATCACTCAGGGAGAAGAGGTCAAAGCCGATAATGTTGGGAGGTGGGGCTTGGAGCATCTGACATGGAGGCCAGCGTATCAGCATCTGAATAGAGCATTTTGAAGTGCTCATACCAGTCTGGGGTTAGGATATGGTTTGGTGGTGGTGGAGCCCTTGTTCGTCACCCCATAAAGCCAATGACCAAATATTTTTTGAGTTCCTAGCAGCACAAATATCTTTGATAAGCTTCCATTGGAATTCTTTGCACTTTCTTTTTGCATTTCGGAGGGCTAATTTGTAAATCTTCCTTGTAGTTCTAATTGTCCGAAGTCCTTGGATTTTAATGCCTGGGCTAGTTGATTTCTAAAGGTTCTAAACTCCTAGTTGAACCATGTTTTAGGATTCCAGTTTTTGTGCCTGAGATTTGTGTAATGCCCAGATACAGTGAAATTAGACCAATTGCTTCAAAAAGTGGGAATGAGCATCTTTGACTTCTATTAACCCTCCTGGCTTCTCAAGCAGGAACAGTGAGTCTGTTGTAGCAGCCAGCAAATCCCGATGCATACTGGAAAGCTTGCCTTCACATGTGATTAGCCTGTGCCACTAAGGTGGCAGTTGTTGTTAGCTGGGTAAACTTCCCTAGTTAACTGGGGAACGATGGTCTGATTGCTTATGCCTCCCCAAACCTATATCATGCTTAGGCAGGGCGGGGTGTGGCGACTATCAACTGTTACACCCGCTGCCATGTTGATGACACTGTTAAGAGCCTCTGATCTAGCATAATGTAATCTATTCTACTCAGACTATTTGACCTGTTATAAGTATTAGCACCCATTCTGTTGGATTTTGTCCTACCGTTTGCTACCCTCACCCCAACTCCATACTCAGTGCTTTGACTTGGAGCACAGCCTGGGACTATTTCTCGACCAGAGTGAGATTTAGCTGGGGAAAAAACACATGGCATCCTCTTAGTTTGTCTCCGTCACATCATTTCTATCTAGAGGTTTGAATGTGACATTGAGATCATCCTCTATTAACAATGGGGTTGATGTAGTTCTCTCATCTAGCAGCTCCTCAAGTTGTTGGATTGTGGATGATGGTGTGCCCCCACTTTTTCCTTTGGCATACATGTTGCAGGTATCAATGGTTTTGCCTGAGCAGCCCTTGAGACATATCCCCATAATATCCAGTCTTTCCGAGTGGACGAGTGTAATTTTGCAGCCAAGGGCTATTTTGACCCATATAATTAGTCCCCCTGCTGGACGACCTAATTTCTTTACAACAGCTGGGAGACAGTAGCCAACATACCCCACCTTGTATATTGGGACTATGATCCAGGTTTCCTGTAGTAAACAAATATCAAAGCCTTCTATAAAGTTGTTCTAATGGGGAAGGGGCAGCTTACTCTTTAACTCTGCCACATTCCAGTGAGCTAACATAAGTTTTAGAACACCCCCTGTACTAACGTGTACAACAGTGCTTGGGCTTTCAGGATTTATGGTGGTGCATACAACTGGTGCGTTCTTATCTAGCGAGTTGGCGTCTAATTGCCCCCCAAGTCTGTGTGTATGCTCTGAATAAGCCACGTTACAATGCATGTGATACAACGACCGCATTGTTACATCGCATACCATTACAACGCAAGTTGTTACAACGACTTGATGTAGGGGGTGCTGGAAGTTGGAATAGTATAAATTACTATTCCAACTCCAGTCAGTGAAACAGTGAGGAAGGTGCTGGATTTTAACTCCAACACCTTCAGCCACCACAGCAAGTCGTTGTAACGACTTGCGTTGTAATGATGGTTGTTGCAATGGCATGCGATGTATAGCATGCAATGTAAACTATGTTTCCTGTATGCTCTGCTACTAATGACTGAACAGCCCACTCCTTCTCCACTTTTACAGCTTGGTGGGAGGGCTTTGATGGTTCAGTGGGGGAGTACCTGTCGGCACAGGGATCTCTGTTCGGTAGTCAGCCGTTTACCCACAGGGATAAGTCAGGGTTGAAGCGATCTAGTGGATGTGAGTAGAGGGCAGCTGGTTGTCCAGTGGGTAAGTATCATTTGCATTGGATTTTAGACGTTGCAGGTGGTCGTGTTCTGATGTCGATGGCTAACAAAGTTTTGACCGTTCCTCCGTCTTTTAGGAATAGTTCTATACAGTCAGTGGGAAAGTCAGGGGGCTCACATCTTCTTGCCCTTAAGATATTGTCTCGTATTAGGGATATGCACACTCTCACATGACAAATCAACTGTATTGCTTTGTTCCTTAATGAATCTTCCCCCTCTTTCCCCTTCTAGGCTACTATTTTTGGTACCTTTATCATGTAGATTTTCCGAGGAAGATGGTGTCATGAGTGACTCCTGAGATGGAGCCTGGTGGTTTGCTGCCTTTCTGAACTCTGCTGCTGGAGGCTGATTGTATCTTCTCACACTATATTGACCTTCATCTGGCCTACGTTTTGGGAGCAAGTTATCTTTAGGGAAGTTCCTAGCTTGTGCCCTATGATTGGGGCCATTAGCTGCGTAAGTGGACTCAGTTCTGTTAGGGGCATTGGGAGTCCCTCTGCTCTCTAGAGATGATGGAAAGTTGAATAACTTGTGTGTGGGCTTGCTAGCCATACTGGGTGGGGCCTCACTATGTATACAGACCCTGTGACTACTCTCCAGCAGTTGTTTCATCAACCCTGTAAGGTCACCTACCATGGACCTCAGAGCAACCTCTTCAGCTCTGAGGTCGCTGAGAAGCCGAGGAGCGCTGGGGTCGTGGGTCTGGGGGTCTTTTGCTTGCTATGCCAGAGCCCCCGCTCTTACTGATTCGATAGTGTCATGGGAAGTGTCATTCAGGTCTAGGAGGGTGGGAAATCTAACTTCGGTCAGAAGGTAGAGGTACATTTCCATCAGTGAGGCTGTCAGCTACATGGATATGTTTTTCGGGACTCTTGGCCATAACTTTCTTAAACATTTTTGGGGTCACAGGTGAGGTGCTAGGGCTTGCATTTGTGTTAGGGGAAGCTTGGGACATGGGGAGGAACCTCAACTTGTGTGTCTAAAATACCATTGCATTCGATCAGGAAGCTGTTGATGTGGGCGAGCATGCAGTTCCTACCATTGTGCTTTGTGTTTCTTTGCTTTTTCCCCTTTCCCTACTTCCCCTCAGCCCCCGCCGTATACCACCTTTCTTTTACACATCCTCGTATGTATTAAAAAAAAAGTCAGATATTTACATAGACATTAACAAGTGGGGTTAAGCAGTATAACTAAGGGGGGCCTATCCCTTGATGGATGAATGAAACAGACATTTGTACAGCGCACGTAGACCAGCGGCTTCTTGGCGCTTTGAGACTAACTGATGCTGACAAATGAGAAGGGGGATGGTACTCAAATGCCTGTACAAACAGCCACGTCTTCAGGGCTTTTCTGAATACCTGGTAGGAGGTAATGTGGCGTAGGTCGGGCGGGAGGGAATTCCACAGGCGAGGGGCTTGTGAGGCAAATCTTAAACCCCCAAGCCTTTTATGCTTGAACGTACAGGTGGAGAGGAGATTGAGGCCAGCCGACCGAAGTGTTCGAGAGGGGATATATTGCTGGAGCAGGGCACCAATGAAGGAGGGACCTTGATTAGTAGGAGCTAGGTAGGTGGTGCAGCCAACCTTGAAGAGACTATGCTGGACTACCGGGAGCCAGTGCAGATTTTTCAGGAGCGGTTTCACAGAACAAGACTTGGGCTGTCGAAAGATCAATCTGGCCGCCTGATTTTGGGCGAGTTGGAGTTTGGTGAGACTGGTAAAGGGGAATCCCGATGTAGAGGGAGTTCGCATAATCAATGCGGGACACTATTAAGCCCAATACGATGTGAACCAGGGCATCATGGGTAAGGAATCTGCTAATCAGATGGAAGAAGCAAGCCGACATCACAGATTTAATTTGATGTTTCATAGACAGATCCTTACTGATGGTTACTCCAAGACTCTTGACTGAACTCGCTGGGCAGGGGGCTCCACCCAGCGTGAGTGGCCAAAAGCTGGGATTCCATAGATTATTCGGGGGTCCAGTGAGCACCAGCTCAGTCTTGTCTGGATTGAGCTTGAGCTGATTAGCGCTCATCCAGCTGCTGATGAACATCATTGTGCTCTGAAAGTTCTCCACTGAGGAAGGGGAGGAATCAATATTGAAGATGAGCTGCATATCATCTGCATAATTGAAAATAACCACTGGTTTCTCTCTGAGTTTGGCAATCAGTGGGAGGAAATAAAGATGAAATAAAAGGGGGGAAAGGGAGGAGCCCTGGGGGACCCCACAAGCAAGGTCCTTCGCCGCGGACCTGAAGGAACCAAGACAAACTGCTTAATGCTGGGTACAAAGATTGTAAGTTCAAACAGTACCCTGGTGTCCTGAAATGAAAGGCTTAGGGGAGTGGCCCAGCCCAGCCTCTTCCGGACTCTGATGGTTGCAGGCGAACCCTACTTTCACCCCGGCACACCAGCTTGCATCCTGCATTGCAGGAATGTCCTCATGCCTTTACAGCATTTGGCAGGCCAGCCCCACCTCCTTTTTCCGATGGCATGCTGGGGGACCGAGTCCCAACCCCACTAGGCAGCGGCAGTATCAGTAAGGAGCCAGTAAGGTGCAGGTGGCCTAGGACGGCCCAAGACGTTAGTCTGCGCTGCAGGAGTGTCCTGACACCTTTAAGGCGTTTGGGAGGCCAGCCCTGACTCCTTCCTCCAATGGGACTCCAGGAGACCGAGTCCCACCCCAGCTAGGCAGCAGCAGCGAGGAGCCAGTGAGGTGCACGGGGCATCGGACGGCCCAAGAAGTTCGTCCAACACTGACACCTTTGTGGTATTTGGGAGGCCAGCCCACCTCCTTCCTCCGGTCAGTGGCATAGCAAGGTCAGGTGGTACCCGGTGGGGAAAATTTCTTGTCACCCCCGGCTTGACAAAATGGCAAACAAATTTATCCATCGTTTTTTTCCATATTGTCACCTCCCTCAGTTATGACACCCGGGGCGGCCCTCACACACTGAACCCCCCCTTCCTACGCCACTGCCTCCGATGGCACACTGAGGGACTGATTCCTACCCCAGCTAGGCAGTGACAGCAGAAGCGAGGAGCCGGTGTGGTGAGGGGGCCTTGGATGGCCTAAGAAGTTAGTCCCATGCTGCTGGAGTGTCCTGATGTCTTTACAGTGTTTGGGAGACCACCCCACCTCCTTCTTCTGATGGCACGATGGGGGACCAAGTCCCACTCCAGCTAAGCAGTGGCAGTGTGGAGCCACTGAGGTGCTGGGGGCATCGGACGGCCCAAGAAGTTAGTCTCTTTTTTAAGATGCAATGCAGTGGGACTGCCAAAGCACTGCTCGCCAGACCACGAAAGAACTAGTAATCTGGTGGGCGGTGTGCGGACGAGTTTGGCAGTGTGGCAGCGGGTTGCTGGAGTGGTGGTCCGCTGCCAAACCTCCAAACTAGTAATCAGGCGCTGAATCTTTTTGCTGACGCCATGCATACATGCGTACATATGTTTAATGCTGTGTCATTACATTACATTATGTGTGCATTCATTATGACTTATGCATGTGTACACATCGCCATGCATGCAGGCGTACCTACTGAATGACTTGGCACCATTTTATTTTTTAATTTACTGTTTAAAGATGCTGAACCTACTTGGTGCTGTAAACAAAAAAATTAATTTGTACATGCATGAAAGTACTTTTTTAACCCAGCAGCAAATCGCAGCTGCTGGGCTCTCGAAAAAGTTAAAATAAAATACTTTAAGATTGAAGTATTTTAAGGCTTCAAATCTTTTAAGAGGGAGCAACAGAGAAATGGGTGAAGGGAAGCAACAGGGAGTGGGTCAGGGAGCAGAGGGTGAACTTGAGGCCAAGAGGGGCGGAGATAGCAACACAGAATACTAGTAGTGGGAATAGGGAGCAGCGCACAACGACACGAGTAAGTGTGTTGCAACAATGGAAAAGCTTGGTTTGGGGGAAGAGGGAGTGTTGCAGCGGTTCTCCGGAAATAATTTCTAAAACCATGACACCTTTCCCTGAAGTACAAATTCATACATATACTCAACAGTGTGGCCCATGACACCGCGAGTCACTCACATAATACTTACACCCTACTTCATGGATCGGTGAGATTCAAAGGAGAGCTGCTGTATCATAGCGGGATGTCTAAAACTATAACTGAATATTTATACTATTTACACCTGCAGTTTAAATGAGTTTACCATGGTTTTCATTACCAAAGCATTTATTTAGACACGCCGCCACTGTGGTCGACGGATTTGCGAGTAAAAAATTAGACGTAAGAAAACTCAAGACCAGCTTAATTCTCCATTTATCTAATTTTTATTAAAAGCAAATTTGAACATGTCTAAAAGTTTTATTCACTTTATTTATTTCTTTATTCCAAAATGACATTAAAAAGAAAATAAGGATTTTATTTAAAAACAGTTAATTTCATTTATTTTAGGAAATTCAGAAATAGACATGTATTTAGATTTCATAAATGCAAGTATTTTAGCAAAAGACAGATAGTTCCCAAAATGCATCCTTTCTCCTAACTTCCCTAACAAATAACCTCACCTAAAGTTCAGAGATCTCATTCAGAAGAAATAGAAATAATATTCTAAGTCTTACATCTCAGGAAAATCAGCATACGGACAGCATCTCTGGAGGAAATCAAAAAGGAGTTTTTTCTTCTCTAAAACCAGCACTTTTTATACCTTTTTCACTAGCTCTATCGATCTAAAAAAGTAACTTCCAGCATAAATTCGAGTTCTGATTGGACAATTTTGGGGTAGATGTGCATCACCTCATCATTACAATATTCATTCTGCTTCCGTCAGCTAGATTTTAAATGGGTCATTGTTTTGGGCCATGTCCGGCCTAGTCCTGTTCTCAGTTGGTAACTTTACCAAACTTTCTCACGTTCAGAACCATTGTGCTCATCCTTTTTAGCAGCCATCTAGACTTCCAGGCTACATCGTCCTTGAACTTGCATTCACTCCAGGCACAAGCAGCTCGCATTCGAACTCGGACTTGGGCTTGCGCATGCTCAGTTCATTTTCGATTCGCAGTCAATAAGTCAGCCATCTTTTTGTAGGCCTCACAGGCCAGAATGGGAACTGTCATAGAAACAAACACAAACGAACGATAATTTTCGAAATGTAACCTTCCTGTTTACCTCCCCCTTACTAAGGATTTCCCTATTAGTACTTACCTAGCAGATAAACCACATTTAGGCGTAATATACTCACCTATTCCCACGTTTTGCCACAAAATATGTAAACAAAAAGCACATTCATGCCGCATTCCATTTTTTCAAAGCTGCTTATTAGTTTAAGACACGACAAAATCACATAATTAGTTAATTATGATTGCAACATAAGCAAAGTTAATTCCCACGTATATTCGTGTAGGTGCATTTCTTATTCTAAGTTGAATAATTACACACATCACTCCATTAGCTCAAGTTATGGTTATGGAAGTGTGATTTTGGAAGGGGTACACAAAATATTGTTGGTCTTGGTCTCTGCCAACGAGGCACCAAACAGTTTCTTCTGCAGTGCACCTTTGTACGCACCCAGTCTCCAGGAGCTAGGTCGTGAGCTGGATTTTTTTCTTTCGTGTTTGATTCAGTTCCCACCTGATGGAACACAGAAGTCACCACTTCGGATAGGTTTTTGCAATAATCCAGTATGATGTCATCATTTATTGTCAACAACTTATCAGCTGGTACAAATGCCTGTCTCATCACCCTGCCCATCAAGATTTCATGTGGACTCAATCCAGCTTTTCTGTCAGGTATGCTTCTTAAGGTCATCAAAACAAGTGGCAAGGCATCTGGCCACGTCAGTCCTGTTGCCAAGCACATTTTAGAAATCCTGTTTTTAATAGTTCCATTTACCTGTTCAACTACTCCTGATGCCTCAGGTCTGTAAGCACCATGCAGTTTCTGACGAATGTCCAGTGCTTCACATACCATTTGCATGAGTTCATTTTGGAAATGTGGACCACGATCAGTCTCGATCGTCACTGGGAAACCGAACCTACGGATGATTTCATGCAGAAGTAATTTTGCGACAGTTAACCCATCGTTCCTCCTTGTGGGGAAAGCCTCTACCCATTGGGAGAAAAATAGATGATCACCAAAACCTATCTAAGTCTGTTACATGGTGGAAACTCGATGAAATCCAATTGCATTCGTGTAAATGGACCTCCCTCCCGTCCTATGATTCCCAAACTCACAATGGTTCCTGTATTTGGATTAAACTGCTGGCATACAAGGCACCTCTGGCATAAGCTCTCTGCAATCATTCTGAACTTTGGATTGTACCACGTCTGTCTAAACAGACGAAGCATGGCATCTCTCCCAATATGAGCTTGACCATGGTACATTCGGGCCATGTTTGAGATCATGCTATCGGGCATTACTGGTCTTTCATCTTTGTAAACTCAGATTTCATCTTCCTCTCTTTGTCTACATCCTGCTTTTAACCAGACACTTTTCTCTTCCTCATCAGCTTCTTCCTGCATTTGCCTCACTTCCTGCCAAGTCTCAACTACAGTTGTTAGCATTAAAGGACTTGAAACATGCTCCTTTTCCCTGTCCCGATTAATGGATGCAAGATTTTTAGCACAGTATTTGGCAATTGAGTCTACATACCTGTTACCTCGGGTGATGTAGGCACCCCCATTTTTAATTGCTGCACACTTTACCACAGCTATTTTGTCAGGCAGTTGAATTGCATCAATCAACATTCTCACAAATTCTGCATTACGTATGGGGGATCCTGCAGAAGTCAAATAACCTCTTTGGGACAACAGTTGTCCATAGTCATGGACAACTCAAAACCATACTGACTATCAGTCACTATGGTAACCTTGATCTCCTTTCCCATTTCACATGCTCGAATCAAAGCAATCAATTCTGCTATTTGAGCAGAACAATATCCTTTCAGACAAAAAGCTTCCAATACATCTGCCACTGTACAAACAGCATATGCTGCACTCAATGCACCCTCATCTGTTCTCAGACACGAACCATCAACAAACATCACATAGTCGGATTCAGGCAATGGCTCATCTCTGATCTTGGTTTGGTACAGTATTCAAGAACATCTAAGCATCTGTGATCAACCTCATTTCTCACTTCTGTTTCCATGGCATCAGGCAACAATGTGGAAAGGTTTACATTTACACATCTAGAGATTGTCACATTTTCTGCTCCCAGAATTACCTTTTCATATTTGGTCATCCTATTGTTGGTTAAGTACTGTGTTTTTGTCCTAGTGAGGAGAATCTCCACAGAGTGAGGTACATACACTCTCACAGGAAATCCCATCACTATTCCATCACTTTGTTCTAGACTGACGATTGTGGCTGCTACTGCTTTCAGACAACCTGGCAATGCTTTTGCAACGGGGTCCAAAACAGCTGAGAAATACGCTAATGGCTTTCTCAGTTTTGCATGTCTCTGAATTAGTACTGACAATGCACATCCTTCTCGTTCACTGCAGTACAGTTCAAACTCTTTTTCATAGTCAGGCATCCCTAAAGCTGGAGCTTTACATAAGCTTGTTTTTTACTGTTCAAATGCTTCCATTTCAGTTTTGGTCAAAACTATAGGGTCTCTGATATCTGCTCTGGTTAATCTCTGCAATGGCTTTGCAATCAGCGAGAATCCACTAATCCACTGTCTACAGTAACCTACCATTCCTAGGAACATTCTCACTTGTCTTTGAGTTTTTGGTGGCTGCATTCCTTGTATCATTTTAATTCTTTCGGCAGTAACTTGTCTTATTCCTTTGGCAATCTTATAACCTAAGTATTGCACCTCTTTCTGACAAAATTGTAATTTTGATGGAGACACTTTATGTCCCTCTTCTGACAAATGATTCAGCAATGCAATAGTATCTGTTACACATGCATCTTTAGTCTTTGATGCCACTAGGATATCATCGATATATTGAACCAATACAGACTCTCCAGGCATGCTCAAACTTTCTAATGATTTCTTTAGCAACTGATTAAAGATAGATAGACTTTCAGTATACCCTTGAGGAATTCGGCACCATGCCAAGATACAATACCTGAATCTGAACGCAAAAATTGGCTGGCTTTCTGGGTGCAATGGAACTGTAAAGAACGCATTACACAAATCGATTACAGCATACCATTCTGCATCATGGGCAATTTGATATATAATCACTGCTGGATTTGGGACAATCGGACAACATGGGACAACTATTTTATTCACTTTTCTCAAATCCTGTACAATCCTAAATGTTCCATTTGGCTTTTTCAATCCCATTATCGGTGAATTACAAGGACTACTCTCTATTTCTCTCAATATGCCTTGTTCAATCATTTTGTTTATCACTGGAGTTATTCCTTCAATTATTTCTGCAGTCATTTTGTACTGGGGTATGTTCGGGTAATTTGCAACTTCTTTTACCAAGACTTTTACAGGATCTACATCTTTCATCAACCCAATATCTTCTCCTGTGAAATCCCACACTTTCTCTTTCACTACCTCTTTTAATTCATCAGGTATCTTTTCTTGATCAAACACAGGGAACAATTTGTTTTGCCCTGCTTCAATCATAAGCATTGTCATTTTATACAGGCTATCTTCGTCTGAGGTTTGCAACTCTATACCATCTGGTGAACAGTATATGGCACAGTTCATCTTACACAGAATGTCTCGTCCTAACAGATTTATGGGGCTACTATCACACACCACAAATCGGTGCATGTCTTTAAAATTTCCAATTTCTAATTCAACTGGTTGTGTCAAAGAAGTTTTAATTTGCCTATTAGCTACGCCTACAACCTGGATTTGGTCTCCCGAGAGAGGAAGATTTTGCACTTCCACTGACCAAACAGTACAACGGGTAGCACCAGTGTCCACTAGGAAAGTTATTTCTACATCATTCACCTTCCCGTTCACAAATGGACCAGACTGATCTACCTCAAGAGTGGCTCCAAGCACACACTCTTCTTCCCCTCTCAGGCACCGTCAGAAACTTTCATACGACTCACTCCCACCTTCCTCTTGTAACCAATACTGGGGACTCACATTCACTTTGGGCAATCTATTTACCTGCTCGCCTCCGCTGAATCCTGTCTCTGCACTGTATCTCTGATGGTTTACACTGTGTGGAAGTGGCGGTTGTGGCACCTGACTTTGCTGATTAACTGTCTGCTGCTGTTGCGGTTGCTGTTGAATTACCTCATTCTGCACCTGTGGATTCAATGATGTATTTTCTGGATTAACTCTTGGTGGATATTTACACTCTTTTCTCCACTGCCATATTCTGCCGCAATTATGACAAGGGAACTTTTTCTTAAGCTGTTCTATATTTCCTACTAATTTCGTTTTGTTGAAATTTCCTTTTAATTTTCCCTGACTTTCATCAGTATTTTTATTTTCCAATTGTGCCACTTAGTGTTCTGCTACGTTCACTTGTGCCTAAAAACCTTTTTCTTTTAATTTCCTTTGTTTGGCATCGATTTCTTCACTACATTATTTTGCTTTTCTTAAAATGTCATCTACAGAAAATGACTACCATCCTATCATACTATGTCTAATCATGTCTCCAATTTCTGGCCTCAATCCATACACAAATCGATATATAAAATGAATGTCCTTTTCACTCAACTCTTCATATCCACTGTATTGTTTAAATACCAACAACAATCTTCCATAAAATGCATGTACAGATTCTTTTGGTTCCTGTGTATTTCTGTCTATCTTTACCCAATCTGTTTCTTTTGGTGGAATTTTATTCTTCAAAAATACTATCACTTGTTCAAATTTCCTCATCACTTTAGGTGACGGAGCACCTGTTACTTTATCTCGAGGATATTCCTCTTTTGGCCAATTCACAGTTATTTTGCATTCGGTCCATAAATCTGCTGGCACAACTATGTCAAATAATCCATCTAGATCAACCAATAGCACTTTTGAAACTTTCACAAATCGATCCACCTGTCGATACCATTCTACTGGTTTTTCTCTTAATCTGGGGAAATCATTTGTAAATGATATTATATCCTGTCTACTCCATGGTACATGTACATATCCTCCTCCAGGTATTTCTCTCATAGGGAACTCATTTGCGACTGTCTCTTTTTCCCTGACTGGAAACGCCAATGTGGATTTGTCACTAGCCTCCTCTTTCTTCTTTGCTCATTTCACTCTCCATTTATTCACATCTCCCCATCTTCTTAACAGCACAATTAATTCTTTTATTTGGGTTAACCTTCCGGCAGTAGTCATATTTTCAATGTCTTTTTCTGAAAAATCCACTCTATAGGATTTCTGAAATGTTTTATTCTTTGCAAATTCTATTTCAAATTCATTTGCCAAGCCTTCTAACTGATCATGTACAGACTTCGCTTTCCATGTTATGCTTTTACACATGTACATAAGATCATCATCTTGGTACGTTTTTAGTCTGTCTGTTCCAATTGTTCCAATAATTAATTCTTCCATGTCAACTTTTAATCTCGCTACATCCAGTACTTTAGGTGCATGCTCTTTTAATTTCAGAGTTTTAATCCAATCACTTAATTCTTGATCTGATGGTCCTACAGGTGTCTGCGTTAAATCTATTTTCTCTATATTCTTTTCAGGTGTAGCAGAGTCAGACTCTGCTCCGGTTGCACATTTATAGGGTAAACTCTGATTGAAAGTTAAGTCAGGCGGATTTACATTATTTGGTTTGTCTGACTTCTGACAAATCTGGATAAATATTTCCTCTCACTTTTTGCAAACTCTGTTGTAAAGGGATAGTCAAACTTGGTTATTTTATTCTTTGGTTTTCAAACACTGGAATCACAGGTCCTATCGTTACTGGGACTGTTACTGCTTCTATATTTTTCGTAAATTCTTGTATCTTTCCTGTCAATGCATTTGTAGTCCGTATGTATTCAGCAGTACTTGCTTGTTCTTCAACTTGTTTTTCTACCCTTTTTACACTTTCTCACTCATTAATTTGCTTTGGAGTACCGGTACGTCTTGGTTCTGTTATTGAAGTACTCAGATTATATCTCACTTCTACTCTTTCTGGTACATCTCTGAAATAATAAAATTGTCTTGGGATTTCATTAATCCTCTCATCTTCGGGTGGAGCATTAGGTGTAGTCCATAAAGAACCTGGTTGATATGGTGGCGGTCTCCTATTTAATATGTATTCTAGCACAGCATCCTCTGATTCACTTTCACCATAACCTTCTTTCCCCATTTCTATATTTTTCCTCTTTTCTGTGCATTTCCGCCCTTCATAATCATCCACTAATCTGACTGGATACATGCCATCACACATGTCAGCATTTCTCCATCTACGCATTCTACTCTCATGTGTCTCTCCCCATAAATTTCGAAATCTACCTCTTGGTCTGATATGTCCTTTCAACCTTTCGCTTTCCAAACTCATGCATCTCATCCTCACATTCAACTAAAGCTTCAAACTGAGTCGGTCTAGGTCTTAGGTCAAGTTTCATCATCTTTTCTCTCAAATTTCTCAAAACTGCCACATCAAAAGATCCTCCTTCTGGGAAAGCTAACACACCATCATTTCTGGTTTACCTTACCCAATTCTCTAAGCACACACACGTATGTTAACCATATTTTGACAACATATAGGAAGCAGGCGTTTTCGGCGGAGGAAGTAATTTTCCCTATCTTGTGACTATCGCCTTGTCCTTTACAAACACATTTTTAAATGTATTAAACCATGAAGGTTTCTTCTTTTCCTCTTCGTAATAGTAATCCATTTTTCTGTGAATTTCCTGTCTTTCAAAAGATCGCGTACTTTCATGTTGCTGTTCCGTAACACCAACCTATCACAGCGTGGTTCACACTAGCATACCAATTAGAACAAGATACGTCTCCTTAGTGCTTAACCAATAGTTTTGCTGCTTTTTGTGATGCACCAATCAGCTCTTTGCCCTCTCTTGGTCACGAGGACTAATCCCAACGCAACACTTTTGACGTCACCAGCGCTCCGGCTTCTGCAGCGCTGACTGACCCCTCCTTTACAATATTTTTTCAAGGAGCCGTATTTACAAGATATTCAACTGAATCGGTTAGTAACTTACACAAAACAACTCCATTCATCTGTTTCGCTAAACAAAGTGATAGAATTTTCTCATTCGCACAAGTATTCTGTATTTCCAGTAAACAGCGCTTACCTCTTCTCTACCACAGAATTTTACATTCGCCAATAAAGTAGTACCACTTCCTCTACTTTACCCTTCTCTCAAACTCAGGTTAAGCTCTATTACTCTTCTAGCAGTAAGTTTTAAATCAGGATACACAAGGATCCCTGTACTTGAAAGACAAGATTTTATAGACTGCCCTCGCTATACATTTTTCCTTTCATACAGAAAGTCCCTAAACCAGTGATGTGCGACAACACCACTTGTGATATAGAACGATACCACCGCAGTATACGACGATACTACTTTTTGAAACAGACTATGCGATATGCGACTGCATTGCCACCCTTCCTCTGCCTGCAGACAGAGTGACCAGCCTCACGCAATACTCGGAAGCCTTTTCAGGACTACATGTAACGTAATACAACTCAACAGATGTTAGTCATAATTCTGTACATCAAAAACCCTTATATAACGCTTTATACATAATCCTAGCTAATTCTATAGCAACCAATGCTCTGCTACCAAGCCAATTACTGTTGCAGCGGTCTCCGGAAATATTTTCTAAAACCATGACACCTTTCTCTGATGTATAAATTCATACATATACTCGACAATGGGGCCCATGACATCGCGAGTCTCTCACATAATACTTACACCCTTGTAGTGTAGTTCCTATTATCCCAATAGGCTCTGCGCATTGGAATAATATCTTCAATAGTATAGACCTAGGGCAGAGGTTAACTAGGTCTTCTACCGACGATATTAGACTTAAAGTTTTGTGTTTGCCAGCTAGCTCAGAGTTCACTAGAAACTTTCTCGAATAGGCAAGGAGGATTTTAACCTCCCTGGATAGACAAGAAGGGATTTAGTTTCTGACAACCATAGAACATGACAACTTTGCTCTCCCCTAATCAAGAGTGTATCTCTAGAGTCGTGTGAAAACAAAAGACAACTTATTTTACTCAGTCAGTTCAGTGCATTCTTAGTTTCACCAGATTGTAGAGAAAAGGAAGAGACGGGCGTGTTCAATAAAAGATGTTATTTATTGATCAGTCTCCTTTCTCATACAAGAGAAATGAATCGCTATTATTGCAATACTTGTAGTTAAGTAAAGTGCATACAGTAAAGACAGAATTATAAAATAATACTGTAAAAGCATTGATATGGTTTCTGAGCCATATGATACTTTAAAATGGATAAAATAGATACATACATATATACATTTGACTAATCATACTCAACTGGTGCTTCTAACCACGCCTACCCCAGTGCACCTCACCTAAGCCTAATACGTGGGTGGGAGTAGATAAGTAGCAGTTTAAGTTAAGTTTGTTTGCCAAGGGACTGATTCGAGAATTCTCTGCAAGGGGTTATTCAGTTCTGTACCTGAGATCTAGAATGATGGAGGGCTGGTATCTCTTATCCCAGGTCTTGATATTCCAGCTGCCTGCGAGGGCTGCTTGGAAGCGCCGGAGCTGGATTTCTCAGTAGGAGAAAGGCAGCGTCTCGTTCTTCAGCGCGTCAGGAAGGCGGGGCAGCGCCTGTGGGCTTCGCTCTTTGCTGGGCTCCTCGGCACGTCTTGCTGCTCCGATCTTGTCACCACCGCATGTGTTTGCTTAAGGCAATGTCGGTAGTATTTATACCTGAAAGGTGCCGAGATTGACGTAAGGATGGACATATATACGTCAATAAGGATGTCATATGAACGGGCTCGTTCGCACATTCTTTTGCTGAAGTTCTCGGTGAAATCAAAACAATGGTTATGGGAATTTCCCAGGTCGCTGTAGGTTTGATTTGTTTTGAGAACTCCGTATGCCTTATCAGGGGCTGGAGGAATATCGCTTGTCTAATTAGATGGCATGCGTTATGACCTAATCAGATAACGCGCTTCTGTGCCGTGGTGTGGCTTAATCAGATAACGGTTTTTGCACCGTTAGATGGCTGCTAGTTAATTATTAACCAAACCATGGTCAGGAATAGGGGAATCGATACAGTACCTATAGGAATACATCACACCCTACTTCATGGATCGGTGAGATTCAAAGGAGAGCTTCTGTATAATAGCGGGATATCTAAAACTATAACTGAATATTTATACTATTTACACCTGCAGTTTCAATGAGTTTACCAAAGCATTTATTTAGACACAACGCAACTGTGGTAGACGGATCTGCTAGTAAAAAATTAGGCGTAGGAAAACTCAAGACCAGCTTAATTCTCCATTTATCTAATTTTTATTAAAAGTACATTTTAACATGTCTAAAAGTTTTATTCACTTTATTTATTTCTTTATTCGAAAATGACATTGAAAAGAAAATAAGAATTTTATTTAAAAACAGTTAATTTCATTTATTTTAGGAAATTCAGAAATAGACATTTATTTAGATTTCAGAAATGCAAGTATTTTAGCAAAAGACAGATAGCTCCCAAAATTCATCCTTTCTCCTAACTTCCCTAACTAATAACTTCACCTAAAGTTCAGATCTCATTCAGAAGAAATAGAAAAATTATTCAAAGTCTTACATCTCAGAAAAATCAGCATATGGACAGCATCTCTGGAGGAAATCAAAAAGGAGTTTTTTCTTCACTAAAACCAGCACTTTTTATACCTTTTTCACTAGCTCTATCTATCTAAAAAAGTAACTTCCAGCATAAATTCGAGTTCTGATTGGACAATTTTGGGTTGGATGAGCATCACCACATCATTACAATATTCATTCCGCTTCCGTCAGCGAGATTTTAAATGGGTCATTGCTTTGGGCCATGTCCAACCTAGTCCTGTTCTCAGTTGGTAACTTTACCAAACTTTCTCACGTTCAGAACCATTGTGCTCATCCTTTTTGGCAGCCATCTAGACTTCCAGGCTACATCGCCCTTGAACTTGCATTCACTACAGGCACAAGCAGCTTGCATTCGAACTCGGACTTGGGCTTGCGCATGCTCAGATCATTTTCTATTCGCAGTTCAATAAGTCAGCCATCTTTTTCTAGGCCTCACAGGTCAGAATGGGAACTATCATAGAAACAAACACAAACAAACATTAATTTTAGAAATGTAACCTTTCTGTTTACCTCCCCCTTACTAAGGTTTTCCCTATTAGTGATTACCTAGCAGATAAGCAACATTTAGGCGTAATGTATTCACCTATTCCCACGTTTTGCCACAAAATACGTAAACAAAAAGGACATTCATGCCGCATTCCATTTTTTTGAAGTTGCTTATTAGTAAGACACGACAAAATTAATTAATTAGTTAATTATGATTGCAACATAAGCAAAGTTAATAGTGTAGGTGCATTTCTTATTCTACATTGATTGATTGCACACATCACTCCATTAGTTCAAGTTATGGTTATGGAAGTGTGATTTTGCAAGGGGTACATAACATTTTGTTTCTCCACCTTGCTCCATCAGGAGCAACATTAAACGTGCAGGTGTTTGATGGGGAAGCAGGATATAAAGGAGGGAGCAAGGAAACACAAGAACTCTCACATCTCACAGAGTATTAATTGAAAAAGAAAAGAGTAGTTCTCTCACTGGGATCAAAAGAAGGATACAAGTCATCCAGTTAGAAGGAAGGCAAAGAATCCATGATCCCGAAGTGTAAAAATCAAAAAGGGAGGCAGGAAAGCCATTGACTAAGAAGCAAGAAAATTAATGTGATAATAAAGCCAAGCAATGGTAAATTATGAGATGGCTTTAAGCCCACTGTAAGTTTTAGGTATGGTCCACAAGAAGTCTTTCGACAACACACAGCTAGAAGCACCTCAGTCTAATGGAATCTAAAAGTGAACAGAGCTAGGTGATAGAATATCATCCATGTTTATCAAATCAAATCAAATCAAAACCAACTTTATTCGGTTTTTCATCATTGTAGAAGTACCATAAAAGTTCATAAAATACATTTTATACACTTTCTCAGTTAAAAATCAATTAAAATATGATATTAATTATTACTATAACAAAACACAATTTACATATGAATCACAATTCATAAAAAATATGACCATAGCATGACATACAGTTTTTACAAAGATTTCATCAGTTCTCTAATGTGTAAACAAGGTGACTCATCTTTATCAAAGATTCAAGTGATGACGAATACAAAATTTAAGGAAACATGCCTTCGCTTTTGCTACTATTTCATCTTCGAGGTACTGAAGCGCCAAATATGCTGGACGGCATTGGCGCAGGCCCCAGTTTCTCAATATGGGCAATATCCAACGCCTTCGTGGTACAGTGTAAAATTTGCAAAAAAGTATTACGTGTATGGTCGATTGTGTCGAGACGGAATCACAAGGGCATGGGAACAATTTTGATGACCAGTCGTTTTGAAAGGGAAAGGAAACCATTTGATGAAACATATTAAGTCTGAAACGTGTTAACAACAGTTTTTCAAACTGACTTAGTCTGTACAACAAGTAAGGTTCAATAGAAAACACAGTCTGAGCTAATAAACCCTGTTGGACAGAGGGTTTCCCTATCTCTTTTAGTAAGCGCACCTCCCCCAGGTGTGCCAGGCATGCTTTTTTCAAATCTGCCTTTGAGATCTCTGCTATTGTTAATGGCTCAGCAAAGAATTTTTCATAGCCTAAGTCTGTTAGTAGAGCCTTGACATATGCCAGCCATTTTATCTTCCCACAATGGTCGAGTGTCTCAATATCTTGTACAATTGATCTTGTTAAGTGACATTGTTCAGTTACCCAAATTCGGCGCCACAGCATTACTGGTTGGGTTTTTATGGTGTCATATATATAGTCTGTGCCCAGCTCTAGGTGACAGCCATATGTGGGAGAGCTCTTCGGTACTGCAAGTAAATATCTGACAAAGGAATTTTCAATTTTTTGCAGTTCGTCCACATTTGCAAAACCCCATGTTTATCTTTGCAAGACTTATTTCAGCTGCTGCCTTGATCTATTGACGTTTTGTAGTGCTTCTATGAAACTGCCAGTTCTACAAATGGTGGACAATGAATCAACATCAGATCACTGAGCTTCCCTCCAGCTGAGGAAGTGCAATAATTTAGCTACGACCACATAAACTGTTGTCTATTCACATTGAACCTATTGTCATCTAGTGTCGGGTAGATGACAACACCAGGAACTTAAGTCCTTATTGCACCTTCACTTTACAAAATCAGCATACAGTCATTCGATTTTATGCTTTACGATTCGAGAGAACTTGCTTCACTGTTGAAGGTTAATAGACCTGCTATTATTGGACTATCACTACTATAAACAAGTAGCAAACGTAAGCTGAAGGAACATGTACAAGTGTCACTTAGGTGATGTAAAAATGTTATTTTGTGACGTCATTGTTTATTTTAAAACTAATTCCATAAAAATTACAGAATTACCTCATGTTGTATTGTTAACGTGGAAGGTGTTTTGAACAGAATTGTAAATCAAATATTTTTTTTGAGAGTTTTAGGTACGCTGTCTTTTTATGAGTGAAGCTCACTCATTTGTGCTTACTTTAAAATGTATCATTAGGTGTGATTAGAAAGAGTCTTACCTATCAGGCATAGTTCATTCATCAAGATTTGAATCTCTATATCCACCTATCCTTCTTATCAGCCACAGAGGCTTCCATATATTCATCCCCTTGAGTGTACTTGCGTGTATATGTTTCTTGTCTGCTAGTATGTGGGCCTTCATGCGTTGTAGGTGAACACATGGATGTGGTACTAGAATATTGTCTGAAATAAATATTCTGTCCTAGACAATCCAAACAGAGTAGTAGTAGGCCGTTTGTGATCGCACAAGAGCTCCTGATTTTACAATGTAGCGCTACACCTTGGACACAGGCCCCACCACTCTCACCTCGCAATATACAGTATGAACAGAATAGGAACTCTCTCCATATAATCACTGGAGCATTGGAATAGTATTCATGTTAAGGACAGAGAGAGAATTTAATCATATTAAAGTCCATCCAGATAGATACAGAGATGGGTCCATTTACTTCATAAACACATGGCTAGACATAGAGATAGAAATGAGTCTTCAAAACACTTAGGGGCATATTTACAAAGAAGTGACGGAGTGTGGCGTTATCCTTCTTGGCTTAATGCATGCCACTTCTGAAACGCAGGACTGCACTGCATTTACAAAAATGAGCTGCAGCCCTGTTTATCCCCCTGCGTTGATGGTAATTTCAACTGCCTAGCGCCAATGCAGACACCCTTGCACCAAAGTGCAAGGGTGCCTGCGCTGTGGGGAATTATTGTTTATATGCAGGAAGGTGTCCCTTCCTTCACATAAACAATCTTAAATGGCTATTTGTAACTTCTATGTGTGGTGCTTTGTGCAGCAAACATAAAAGTTGCAACCCGTCATTTTTAAAATGATTGTTTATGTGCAGGAAGGGACACCTTCCACTCATGCATGGCATTTTGCAGTGTTTATGTGTGTTGCACAATGCAGCATACATTAACACAAACAAAATAAGGAGAAATAAAGTATTTCTCCTCGTTGTGCCCTATTAAGACCAGGTTTTCCCTGGTCTTAATTTTAGCGCTGGCCCATATTTACGCCATTCTTGAAAATAAGGGGCAGCATCAATATAATTGGGTGTTGTGGCAGAACGCGCACCGCAACAATCATTGCCCAACCCTTTCACGCTAATTATAGTGTGAAAGTGTACCTTATTTACAAGTCAGCGTAAAGTGGCTTAACGCTGCCTTGTAAATAAATTGAAGCCTGTATTGCCACCACAAAATCAAAAAAATGACGCTCTGGTGGCGATAGGGCTTGTAAATATGCCCCTTTATTCTTCACATATTCATGGTATGCATGGTCTAGAGAGAAGAAATAAACTTGCCAGAAGTCAGAACTTTTTAAAGAGGTCTAATTTCCAATGACCATCACACATCTTGAATATTGTACCTTACAAATATAAAAATGCACATGGGGATATTTTTAGACAAATATTTGTATTCCCTGATAAGCTTTTGTTGAGGGAGGAAATGCGTTGGCTGGACTGGCTGTTCATCATGTGAAGACCAAAGTGTTCTGAAGACTCACCTCTACATCTAGTCTTGTGTTTATTAACTTAATGTAATAATCTCTGTATCCATCTGAATGGACTTTATAATGATTAAATTCTCTATCTGTCCATAATATGGATTTCTAGTCCAATGCCCCACTGATTATTTGGAGAGTGCTCCCTGTTCCGTTCTTATTGTGTACTAAACAAAGTTTGGAGAAATATAGCCCCATTGAAGTTAATAACATACATTCTATGCCGAACTGTATGTCATTTTTGTAAACGATCTTTGGGACCGAATATTTATGTCAGTCGAAATTCTGACATACAGACTTTACATGTGCACCTGAATGTGTGCCATCTGTGATGATATTCATTCAGATGTCCAATAATGAGATCATAAAACACATTCACTCAAAATTATCCAGACCACTTAGCCTTGGCAACATTTGTTTCAGAATGGCTTCTGTGCACGGTAGAAAAAAATAATTTCAAAATTACTTACACAGCAGACAGGTACTGTCCATTTTATATATTTATATTAAAAATCAAGGTATAAGCGTTAGCAGCTTGACTTGAAATTCACAGGACAACAACTATGGGCCCGATTAGGATGGACCCTATCGGTAATCGGCACGACCCAACTGGCTGTTGGTGGTTCCAACATATGCATTACAATGTGACCGCCACCACGGCGGTCGCAATGCCTATAGTTTGCATTGCAGCGGATGCTGCTGGCTGCAGCATGCGCTGCAATGCAAATTAGGTACACTGTACATATCCTGCACTATATGTAAGGTGCACAATAGGTGCCCCTCAGTG
This sequence comes from Lissotriton helveticus, assembly GCF_964261635.1. NCBI lineage: Eukaryota > Metazoa > Chordata > Amphibia > Caudata > Salamandridae > Lissotriton > Lissotriton helveticus. Next base: position 455,795,146 of record NC_136063.1, on the reverse strand, counting down.
CCCATTTCAGAGGGCCAGGGAGAAGGGGGAACCCGCTATGGGCCGCCAAAGTCCCTTTTCACCTGCTTTTTCATGGCGGGTTCACCACCATGAAATGGTGGAATGGAACACCGTAATGCCCACGGCGGTGCCTGGTAGGCACCTCCACCATTGTAGACATTACTCTGCCTCCGAAGGAGCTCATCTGATTTGTCGCAGTCGGTCTTTCTGACCGCCACACAGCTGCCCGCCATCCAAATGTGGCAGGCAAAAAGATTGTTTGCGATGGTGGTGGGACCACCTCCAACGGGCTGTCGGGGGCGGGCTCATCCTCATCGTAATCGGGCCCTAAGTTAGAATGCCCATCTGGCTACGGTGTTGACCCAATTCTACTATGTTTGGAACCCCCATTTTCCCTCAAGATGAGGTTTGGTGGACATACACAGGAAAATAAAAGCAATGTCACTGACACGCAGGGAGAAAGTTCCCTGCATGCCAAAGATTTGTGTTATTCATGTAAACCAAAACAAAAAGCAATCTCTTAATTGAAGTTCCCAAAAGGTGTTTGACCTGGAGCCGAGGGCATTCTTCTTGACACTCACAAAAATGAAGTAGTATTACAAATTAGGTGCGCACAGAAAGCCTTTTATAGAGTATGCCAGAAGCAAGAAATCCAGCAAAAAGCAATGGGTGTCCTGCTCACCCTACAAAGAGTGCATAGGGCCTTTATGCACTCTAAATAGGGCGTGCATGACATCAACAACTTTGACAGGACAACCAACACTTTTTGGCAAATGTCCTGCATCTGCCAAACTCTAAATAAAGCCCAGAGTCAGCTTTAACATTAAAGGCATGTAACGATGCGTTTAGAAAAGGGATCCCCTTTCTTGGTAATGTTACAAGAATTGACATAGAAGGAGGCAATTACAGACATTATGGCAAGCGAAGAGCAGGAGGACAACAGGATAGAAGGAACAAAAGGTCCATAAACCGGGGCAAGGAGCTGCAAATGGCAGGCTAGAGGAGTACAAGTAACAGAATGTCCCTGGCTCCAAATGTTGCACATTGCCTATAGGTAACTGATACTGAAGTTCAGCACATGAAGAATATTTTCTACAAAAACAGATTTTCCTATGACTGCAACTACGCGAAAGATGTGATTTGTTTCTGATCTGCAAATGAGCCGGAAGGGAAAGTGGTCCCACCTCAAAATAGGTGGGATAAAGGGAATGGGTTTCTCCAAGAAGAATTGTTTTTTTTCTAAAGTGAAAAAAAGAATTATTGCCATTTGGAAGGTTTAGTCTACATGAAAGGGGCGCCTCACTCATCTTTCAGAATTGCAGTTGTATGTATCAATGTCTTGGCACTGCAATTATAGACCCATACATTGACTCACATATAGACCTATCAAAAGAGCTGTTATGGATTTCCAAAGTGGGAGATGTCCATAATGCATCACGGCAGCAAACACTGGTTCAGGGGACGACTGCAAGCTTCTCCCAATGTCCCCTTGCATCATGCACTTTATTTTTTATTCTGAATGCTGTTAAAGTTCCTAGAAGGAACAAGTGTTTTATAACCTTACCACCAAAGGATGTTACCACATATAGAATCCACTCCTGATGTAGTTTAAACATCTCTATTTTGAAGTGCAGTATTCACAGTTGAAACAGTGAGCATTATGTTAAGACTGATAGCTCTGCAGAATGAATTGGACAAAAATAAAGTGCTGCAAAAATGCTGCTAAAAAGAGAACTGTGCATTTTTCGCCAATCTCTTTTTCAAAATCCAGTCGTGTCTCCAATCTTTAATTTTTTTCTTCATTTTTGACCAAATCTGAAATCTAGTATATTTTTATCTCCTATTAAATCTCATCTTTTTATTAGATTTAGGACCTGATGTACTCTTTTATTTTCTTTTGCAAACAGACCTATGTAAGGATTTCTTGACCCAAAAAATAACAGTTTGCAGGGCATCATAGAATGATCTGCCTCGTTATTATTCATGTACAGATCACAATTTGTGACCCTCTGCAATGGTGGCCTGAGGATGGTGGCCTGCAAGGGACAGAAGACAGCGGTCCCTATGATTGCATTTCAAAATAGAAACGTATTTTTAAAAACGAATCTGAGTTAATTAAATTAATGAGGGCTGCGTTTATACAACGAACAGTTCTGTTTATCAAACACTTCAGTGAGAGCCGCCGTCATGTTTCTGAAGGGAATCCGAAGTTGACTGCTGCCCCTGCTCAGTTGCGAAGGAGTTACCCCCAACTAGGGAGTTGCTAACTGCTAAATGGTTTGTGACCAGAATTACGATTCGCAAGCCACTGATACATCGCTTGCCGCACGCAATTTGAAAAAGACGCCCTTACATGCCCCTTCCAAATTGCAGATCAGACATCATTTCTAAACCAATTTCTCAATATGCAAAATCCTTTCAAATCGCAAAATTGCTTTTGTCTATATGGGATAGAGTTTTTTGCGGTTGCAAACTCTGTTTTTTTATAGACTTGTAGGGTTTTCATCAGCAAAAAAAACCTGTGTACATCTAGCCCTTAGTCACATATACTTATTTCAACAACATATATAATATTCTATACAATTTATAGGTATAAATATTCAATAATTGCTTAATATGTAATGCTTTTCAATATGCATCATTCTTTTTTTTTAATATTTTGATGTGATCTACCTAAATATTTTATAAGTTATTAATTTACTAAACTGAAATAGCATACCTAAGCGGCACATGGAGCTGCTTCATATTTTTAGAAACTGCTAATTATGATTTTAGAACGGACTACTTCCTTTCAATTATTTAAATTTGCAAAAGTAAAAAAATGCTGAAAGCAGGTATTTTGCAACTGTCCCACGAGAGAAGAAATAGAAGCCAGGACTTGATTGTGGGAAGGCATTGAGATGGAGCAGGCGGACCGCTGATTGATGCTGCAGAATATAGTTTATTGTGAGGTCTTATGTCGTTCAGTCTAGAATGTGGGACGAAACACAGAAAGTTGCGAGTAAAACGCATACGATTCCTTCTGTGTATCACTCAACATATAGACACATAGATGCTCAACATAGTTGTCTAGCATATTTCCAAAACAAACTGAAAGAAATGAGCGTAGTGTGCAGGACCAATATTATTAGTTTAAGATCCCTGTATTCTTAGCTAAAGTCAATCACCCATACAGTAATAAACATAAAAAACTCATAAAAAGCACTCAAGTTTGAAAAGCACACATATCCAATTTACTTTGAAAAAAATGCATTTATGAAGTGGAAACGAAACATATGGGCTAATGCAATCACCTACAGTGAACCTAAAGAGAAGAAAAAGCAAATTCACAGCTATCACTTAAATATACAAACATCTGTTTCAATAAAAATGATTAATAATCTCTAGAGGCATAAAATGGAAACGTAATTAGCGAACCAATCAGCAGGCAACTATTAGTGTGGTCGCAAAAACAGCCCCAGACAATGGAAATGGAAAACGACTCTCCACAATAGAATGCACAGTCCTGTGACTGAAGTTGTAGGTCCTCCAAACATACCCAGCGCGGATGTGGCGGACATATACACCTCACGTTCGCAGACGTCACCGACAAGGAAACGTTCTGATGTGAGAAGTCACACATCAGGATTGCGTTAAACAAATTATAGTGCCATCTGACCGAAAATGAAAACCTAATAGCCATCCTTGCAGGTCCATTAGTTTTCTGCTCTCTCACACTACTATGATACTACAAACATGGTCCTTGCAGAGAGTATACAGAGACATGGCACCAATGGCACAAATATGTGTGAGTGAGCAGGGTGATATGAGGTGTAATACCACAATCAACCCACATGTAAGAACAAGAATTATTTCCACCGAAGTGTAAGACCCATTAGAACAAGCATTGACATAGCCAATAGGTCTCGCCTTTGGGACTTTATAAGTGCTTAGCCAGAGCTACTGATTTAGCCAGTGTCTTTAACCGCATGCGCGCTAGCAGTTTTCCCGCTGCGCGCTGTGTTTTGCAAAAAGCCGCGTTACATGACGAGCTCAGCTCGTCATCAGCGCACGGCAGGTTACGCTCATGACGAGCTGAGCTCATCATCAGCCCCGAAGGGGTTAAGCTATGTTATAAGGCAGTGTGGCTTGTGTGCAGCATGTTGAGTTATAATAAAAAAATTATATAGCATTTTTGGTACCTTGTATATAACCAAGAAGACATTATGTACAACTGAACTAATCTATTAAACAAACATTGGAAATGGAATAGGTTTCCCATTTGCTTGAGTTACAGGCATTGGCGTTGTAAATGACAATGTTTTTTTGCCTATGTGTTATGGAGTGTATGTAAGTTGTGTGTAGTGGAATTATGTGGGTTGGATTGGAAATGTTAGTTGTGCAATTGAGTGGTGTGGAGTGTATTTGTGCAGTGGCATTATGTGGCATTATGTGCAGTTGAAATAAGTGGATAGTAATTATGTGGTGTGGATTGGAAATGTGTGTAGTTGAATTGTGTGGTGTGTAACTGTGGGGCTAATCAACACTAACTTGTTAAAAGCAGCACCCCACAGAAGCAACCAGCTTTTAGCAAAGTGCAAGACCTAGTAACAATTCTCTCTCGCCCTGCCTCTCTGGCCTATTTTTTAAATCAACAAAAAGGGGACTCGTATGCCAAACCGCTCGGCAAGTACTGCACCTAGCTATTTAATCATTTTACTACATCTTCATTCAGATTTGAAGGCATGGTAGTATTATTGTCAAGACAATCCATGTCACACACCACATCTTCAATGAGCTAGGGCTCAACCGACCAACATTTAGCATGTTATGGTTTTTATACCGTATACAACAATATTAAAAGCAATGGTACAAGTCCCAGAATGTAACGTATTGTTAAAAGGCCAGCGCTATCTGAACATGTTGCATATAGCATGGATTGTTTTCAGTTAAAAATGGTTGTCTTTGGTTGGCAAAGAAGCAATGTGTTGGCATGTACATGTAATGTCTTGTCTGCCAGGGACCTATGAGTATGGGAGAAGCAGCTCCAAAGCATGCCATGACTTGAGCACAGTTCAGAGATGCATGACAGCTTTATGGAGGTGAAGGGGACTCATTAAGGAGTTAGGTGAACTCACTCACCAACGGTAGCATCCACATGACAACATAATGCTCGGTACAACTCAGAAGCACCAGTTATCTGCTTACTTCAGATGGAATTCCTACTGCTTCAATACCGACCAGATTTACATCGAGACTAACATCAGGCTGCCTACTTTTTCATTACGAACATATAGCGGCGATACACTGATGTTGCAAGATACCTACTTATCCTCAGTTACTTCGGATGGATCCTATTTTGTTTCCATGATGTGACTTGCTATTAGATCTTTATTTGACATAGCCATTATATTGTGCTGATCAAGACAAAGGACATGATTATAGGACATACCGGGTGGCAACGAACTTCGTATGCTCGCTTATGAATCCCGCAAGCTGCTGCTGTTTTATGGACCAATGTCTTTCTACTGCACAACGTTTTAGTAACCCCAGTAGGTGTTTTACATGGCAGTCAGTCACACGCAAAGTGACAGCAGATTAAGGGAGTAACACAAGTATTAACACCAGTGGTTACGGACTCAGGTTCCCATAATGCATCGGGCATGCCTCGTGTCAATACACTCTCTCATTGTACTAGCAATTAGTAGGCACAACATTACATAAACATAGGGGTTGAGATAACCAACGAGATGTGCTCGTAATTGCTGTTAACGTGTTATTGTTATTAACATAATATGTGAGGTACGAATGGATCCTCGGGGGGAGCAGAGCGACAAGCGGTCTCCCCCCGGGGATTTTCATCGGATTGGTTCGGCCAAAGGAGCGCGAATTGGGCGGCAGGGTGCAGTGCGCGGACTTTAGTGACGTAGTTAGGAAGGGAGCGCGAACGCCATTTCTGAATGGCGTTTAGTGAGGGAAAGCAGGAATTCGGTGAGGCAATTGTGTCGAAGGCAATTCCAGCGGCTTGCAGGCGGTGGAAATAGTTTATATTAGCTGCATTCCCCGGCGGAGTCATGGTGTCACAGGAAGCGCTGCGAGAGGCGCATAGGGTCATTGAGGCAGCCGGGAGAAGTGACCTTTTAAGCGAAGGGGCTGGCGAAGCTCTGTTGACACCTGTCAGGCCGCCCACGAGAACTGTGTCAAGGGGAGTCAGGCGTGCAGTTGAATCCTGCAGGCAGTCAGCAACCATGAGAAGAGACGTGAGGAGGGCGAGCTCTGCTGGGGCACGTCGAGTGACAGCCGGGAGAAGTGGCCGGTCACTATCAGGACAGTCGATGGCGGTCTCGCTTTCCCCAGTCAGGAGGAGGGGGTCCATTTGTGGTGCAGAACAATTGGGTGAGTCAACTGAGGACCCAGACTGGCAGGCTGTGCTGTCAAGGGGAAGGGCGCAGAGGGAACTGAGGGTCAGGCAAAAGAAAGGGGGAGAGGAGCAGGAGCTGTGTTTAGCAAAGGGCACAGGCACCCCCGGGTGGCGGTTTTTAGCGTACCACATAGCGTTCAAAGTACTCAACCTGATTGTGAGGAACAAGGAGGGGCTCCAATGTTAGACCCGACAGATATGCCTGTCATGGCGCTAGTAGACTATTCTAGCGGCAGTGAAGAGGAGTTTTCCGACATGGGGTCACAGACAGGGGGTGGGGGGTGGGAGAGCAGGCAGCGCCCCCCCATTCTTCACTGCAAAGCAGCAAAAGAGCCAGGGACAGGAGCAGCAGTCGGTAATTTTAAAATAGTTCAGAATTTACCAGTTTCCCCGCCCCCCAGCAATGTTTCAGCCCCTGAGGTTTTGGATGAAGGGGAGGGTGCACATAACAACAGGAGAATTTAGGCATCCAGTTGGACAGGGACCAGGAGGATTTTATAGACTTCATGCGTGAAAAAGGTTTGGAGAATACACGGTTCAACAGAGAATATGTATTACCAGACTGTCAGTGTAGGAGCACAGCGCAGAGCGGCCGCTGAACGCAGTGGTTTTACTGGGGGATTTTCAGCGGATCCCTTGTTGACGGGCAGGTTTTTAGAGCGAGAGCCTGCCATTGATTAGAATACTTTTGATGATGGGGTTGGAGATGGCGAACGCCCAGGTGGAAGCCAACAAGTGCATTATCACCGGAGGGATGTGAGGAAAGACGTGGAAACTAGGGGGGTCTGGAAGGGAGGGGAGGTATGGAATACGCTTGGGAACAGATGGACACGTCACATAAACAGCGGGATAAGGGGAGGGGAAGCGGGGCAACAACCTCTGCTAAATCATTGCAGGTACCTCAAGACGACGCGGGACCTGTTGAACACGAGAATCATGAGCGGATCTCTCCAACTGAATTTCAGAGACGAGAAGAACAGCTAACAAAGGTGGGAAAGATTTAGTTTACTGGCCCCTGGAGCGGCAACTTCGAAAACACCTATTCCTCACAGCATCTGGGCGCTAGGGGACTGAGAATCAAGCAGCTGGTGGAACAGTCTATAGCGCCGGGCACTCAATGGACGTACAGGCTTGCTTGGGAAGAATTTATAAGTTATGGACAGATTTTCCAATATGTACCGCGTGATAAAGGGGACATTCATTTTGTTTTGGATTTTGTTCTAGAGTTAATTAGCAAAGGTTTGTCTCACACAACGATTGCAGGGAAATTAGCTGGGGTATCGTTTTATGGGCAGTTGTATTGGGGTTTTGATCCAATTGACAATGTGTTGGCAAAAAAAATATTAAAAGGTTGGCAGAGGGAACAGCCCAGGTATGAGAAGGGGAGAGCACCCATATCCTTTGATTTATTGCAGCACGTATTGGCCAAACTGCCAGAGGCATGTTATGATTTGCAAGAAGTTAGACTTTTTTGTTTATGTATGATCTGGTTATTTTTTGGGGCGTTTCGAGTCTCAGAATTATTAGGTTTAAGGCAAGAACAAGGTCTAGACAGCAAGGACGTTTTTCTGGAAGGGGACAGGCTACTAATATGGTTGAAAAAATCAAAAACTGACCAGCTGGGGCACGGATTGTGGATTCACCTGAATGCCATTAACTGTCTGGGGTGTTGTCCGGTGGGGGAATGGAGGGTTTTCAAGTGCTCAAAAGATTTTGTTGACGGACCGATTTTTGTCCGCAAGTAACAAATAAAATTAACAAGTTCTCAGTTACTTCCTGTACTTAGGAGGGTTTTGCTTTCATTAGGGCGAGACCCGTTACAGTTTGCCACACATTCTTTTAGAATAGGAGCAGCGTCAGAAGCTGCAAGACTGGGTTTAGGTTGGGGAACCATCAAGAGAATTGGTAGATGGCGCTCAGCTTGTTGTGTGAGATTGTCAAGAAATAAAAAAAATTAAAAACAACAACTGTGTAAAGCTCACAGAGTTTATTCTGGTTATCATGTTGTTTTTCTGATGCTGTTTTTCTTTTATCTAGGTGATATTCGGGGTTTATGTCCACTCAAAAAGCAGATATGGATTATAGGCCATTCTTTCGTGAAATGGCCGGCGATTTTTGCTGACCATCAGATCTACGGACGAAACCTGGGCATACCCAACGATGGACACAAACTTTACTGGTGCTATAAAGGGGGCATGAGATGGGAAAGTTTGTTTCCATTGCTCACTCGAATTCGTTATGACAGAGGTGGCCCAGATATGTTGATACTCCACTTAGGAGAAAACGATTTAGTTTCCTTGTCTGGTTTAGTGTTGATACGAAAAATGCAGTTGGATTTAGCCGTTATTAAAAATAATTGGTTGGGGACCCGGCAAGTATGGACAGAATTTGTTTTCAGAAAACAATGGAGGAATGCACGGAATTAAACTGCCATTGAGAAAGCACGGAAGAAATTGAATAGGTCAATGAAGTTATTTTGTGTAAGTATGGGTATATTGACCATAGCGCATGACAACATCACTGGCAGAGAAGGTCATCTGTTCAGAGACGATGGGGTGCATTTGACTCACTTGGGTATGGCTTACTATATTCTGGAAATCCGGGATATGTTATCTAAAGAATTGAATGTGAATTTGTGGGTGGCCCCAGGAGTGGAGTATCCAGATTCTAAAGAAAAATGAAGTGATGTTTTTTCTATCTCCACAGGGGTGGGGTCAGGAACAATCTGGGTTTTTCCTGAGTGGCGGAAGAGGGGGAGGTCAATGTCTAGAGCGGACATTGATCATCCTTCATGAGAGAGGGTGGGGGAAAGGATCAGGATGGGGAGAAAGAAAAGGAAGAAGAAAGAAAGTTGAAAGCTTTTGAAATATGGGGTCATTTAATAAAAGGAAATTCATTGAAGGTTTTTGGAAAAACAGTTATAAAGAAATATGTTTAAAATTAAATTATATGGTTTTGGCATAACGTTCAAATTTATACGGTTTTGGAAAATATAAGAAGCATGTGATATAAGTTATGGATATTTGAAAAAATTTGCCTGATCTTATAAATAAAAGTGGCTTTCTCTGCTACACTGGTGTTGTTCTTCTCTTTTGGTGCAGATCATTTTGGGCGTTGAGATCCTCGGGGGGAGCAGAGCGACAAGCGGTCTCCCCCGGGGATTTTTGCCCGATTGGTTCGGGTCAAAGGAGCGCGAATTGGGCGGCAGGGTGCAGCGCGCGGACATTAGTGACGTAGTTAGGAAGGGACCGTGAATGCCATTTCTGAATGGCGTTTAGTGAGGGAAAGTAGGAACTCGGTGATGCCCACCCACCCATCCCCCCAACAAAAAAAAAGAAAATATTAATATATGAAACATTTATGTTTAAAAAGGTATGCCACGATAAGACAGGCAAAAAAAAAACAACTTGTTAATCCATGTTTCTGAGGCGGAAGAGGGGGAGGTCAATGTCTAGAGCGGACATTGATCGTCCTTCATGAGAGAGGGTGGGGGAAGGATCAGGATGGGGAGAAAGAAAAGGAAGAAGCTTTTGAAATATGGGGTCATTTAATAAAAGGAAATTCATTGAAGGTTTTTGGAAAAACAGTTATAAAGAAATATGTTTGAAATGAAATTATATGGTTTTGGCATAACGTTCAAATTTATACGGTTTTGGAAAATATAAGAAGCATGTGATATAAGTTATGAATATTTTAAGAAATTTGCCTGATCTTATAAATAAAAGTGGCCTTTTCTGCTACAGTGGTGTTGTTCTTCTCTTTTGGTGAGGATCATTTTGGGCGAATGCCAAGACACTCCAAGATGGCGTCTCACTTTGAAGTCCGCTTTTGTTGACCATGATTGCAGCCTGTTGTCAAATGTTTTTTAAGCACAAACTTTATGAAAAAATTTTGTGTGAACAAGCACTTTGTGGAGCGCAAAACCCGTCACGACAAGGTTTATGATGTTAATAAACCTCACAGCTTTGGCTTAAAGAAATTTACTTTGGAACCGAACGCTCGCTGGTACTCTGTTTGCGTGCGATATATATATATATATATATTACCTACTGGCGGTCGCCAGTAGGTATATATAGTTAGGATTTTTTCTCTATGGGATTTTTGAAAATTCTATGTCTAATAACTTTGGCGTTTGTGGACGGAATTGGCTGAAATTTTCAGGAAAATGGCACGTTTTGTTTCTGAGCAGCCCTTGAAAATTTGGGGGGGTTCGTCAAGGGGGGGCTGAGAAAAAAGGGGGGTCCCAAAACGTGTTTTTAACATTGAGTTTTCCATAGGGCGGTTGGCCTCACTTTTAGCCCGAACGGCTGAATGGATTTGCACGAAACTTGGCAAAATTGTAGGGACTGGTAGCCCGATGTGCCTTTTGTAGGTCTCAATATATGTGCTCCAGTGGATTTTGAGAAATTAACGTTCAAAAAAAGATATATATCTGTAACAGCGCTCCGCTTCGCGTACTTTTCGCGTTACGGAGCTTTGCGAAGCTGATTGGTTCTCCGGCGTCTGTCAACATTCCAAACAGTCCGTAGCGGCCGCCATCTTGTCTCTCGGTAGGATTGAGAGACAAGAGGAGGCCAAAGCGAAGGGGGAAATGACCATAAGGGGGCATAGTAGATCCTTCCTGACCTCTTAGGTTTGATGTACCATTTTGCCAAGTTTGGTGTAATTCCGTTCAGCCATTCAGGCTGTAGACGTATGTAAATGTCCTATGGAAAATTGCATGGGGAAAACACATTTGAAAGTGTTGAAATTTAGAACCAATTAAAATGTTAGTTTGGTTTTGTATTTGTGTGTGATGAAAGTTAATTGGTTATGTATATATTTCAAATGAGAGGAAACCACAGCCATTTTGTGATACTACTGTCTGAGGTACATTTGTGAGGAATTTTTGGTGGTGAATTTCTGGTGTTTGATTTACACAGTACTAACACTTCTCCTACTTTTAAAAAGGTGAGTTGTTAATTTGTAAGGGGAACTATGTTGTACACTTGAAGATAATTTGAAAAATGTTTTCTGTTATTTATTTGCAGTCCTTCTGTTATACTAAATACTTGATAAAGTTAGTTTTATATTATGTATTACTAAAAACGATAAATGAAAGTGATAATTTTTTTCTGCAATTTACAGCAAGCAATTTCAAAATAAAATGGCTCACAATGAAGAGACCGTGGCAATTTCTTTTGAATTGTCCACTACATTGATTGAAATTGAGAGCACCAATAATGAAATATTGTCACAAGGAGGAGATGACTTGTATGATTCCATTAGATTGATTGAAATGGACAGCACCAATAATGAAATATTGGCACAAGGAGATGACTTGAATGATTCCACTACATTGATTGAAATTGAGAGCACCAATAATGAAATATTGTCACAAGGAGGAGATGACTTGTATGATTCCATTAGATTGATTGAAATGGACAGCACCAATAATGAAATATTGTCACAAGGAGGAGATGACTTGAATGATTCCACTACATTGATTGAAATTGAGAGCACCAATAATGAAATATTGTCACGAGGAGATGACTTGAATGATTCCACTACATTGATTGAAATTGACAGCACCAATAATGAAATATTGTCACAAGGAGGAGATGACTTGAATGATTTTTTTGATCAATCTCTTGATGGCGAATTTATTGAATGTTTGGAGACCATAGAGTTACAAGAATCATCATTGCAGACTTTTCATGAGGACATTGCTGATGAGGACATGTTACTAGTTCTTTCAAATTTAGAAAATTCTGAAGAATAAATTTATATTTAGAAATCAAAAATTGTTTGAGACATTATTCATTTTTATTTTTAATTTATGAGGTTGTAGCGAAGTGATTGTAGTATAAAATGAGACTTATAGTATAGAGTGCAACATTTTTATGTTACATGGTAAGTTTACTCATATTTACTTCCCTTCTGCCACTATATTATCTCCAATGTGTATTTGACATCTCTTCTTCATCTCCGGCCTCCTTTCTCTCACTGTGGGGCATATTATCAAGGGGGTTTATCTCCGCTTTTTTGGCTTTAAAAGCCAAGAAAGCGGAGATAAAATTATCTCCCTATTACCAAGCTGTCGCTAACACCAGTTAGTGACAGCTAATAGGAGATAGCGACCATCTTGGGCCCCGCTTTGCATGTCAGTGATATTTATCACTAATGACATGCAAAGTGGGCGTGCCAAGATGTTAGCGACTGGAAACAGTCGCTAACATCGCTATCTCCTATTACCAACTTTTGGAGATATTCGCGCTAAGCGCGAATATCTCCAAAAGCTAACACCTGCCCTGACCAGTTCTTAGCCATGTTATCCAATGGGTGGATAACATGGCTAAGAGCATTAGCTCGGTAATGCATGAATATCGCTGAGTTTTTAGCGATATTGATGCATTGCGGCCGTTTATTATCGCATTTGCGATAAACCTTGATAATAGCAAGGTTTATCTTCAATAATTTCTGACGATGCTTAGCGGTAAAAAATTCGTTGGTAAGCATCGTTAGCGATAAATATCGCTTAACTTTGGTAATATGCCCCAACGTCTGTTAACGTTCGATTCGAAGGAAATGAGGAAGTGTTGAAAAACATTGTTTGCGCCATCTTGCCTTTTTTGAAATGCCACACTTTTGTGGTGCACGGCAGCCATTTTAGATGTCTTGACCAGACCCACTCTCTGCACGCTGTCGATTCGTAGCATGGCTCCTCACCCTCGCAAGCATCTTCCCCAGGCACTGGTCACCCCCGCTCTCTGTCTTATGCATGGGCAATAAACCTCCCCCCATCTGCGCTGCTCTTCCCTGAGAATCACACTCTGTGCCCGCCCGACACCTCCCTTTCGCCCTATTCACTACCGCACCCTCTGACACTCCTCTTCCTCTGTGTCCGATTGTCCAGGCTATCAGCTAGCCCTGCAGATGTAGTTTATGGCCCCAGCTGTAAAGAATCACCCCTCTTCAAAGGAGTTATAGTAGATCAAGGCCCACACCCGATGAGATCCGTCACACCACACGTGTTCCTACTATCTGAAAACCATCCTGTATTGTGATTGGGGAGGGGACCGAGCCTGAAGCGGAAGATTCCAGGAATGACTCTTGGTACATCAAAGTTTTTACAATTATGTGTCACATTAAAAATATGTAGCACTCCAACAAAGTAGTAGGAATATAAAACTTTAATAACATATAAATATATACAACAAAACAAAAACAGTAAAAACATTTAAACAACGAAGAGACCGTGGCAATTTCTTTTGAATTATCCAATAGATTTATTGAAATTGACAGCACCAATAATGAAATATTCTTGTCAGTAGCGGTCTGTTGTGCGAATAGTTCCAAGGCAGCAGAACGCGCTGAAATCTAGATGGCACGAAAGTGATGTCTAGTAAGTTGCCGCCCAGCAAATAACGGCGTGGGGCGCCGCAGGGGTGAGTGAGTCCAGTAGGCACCACAGCTATTCTTACCGGCATCGCAGAATTACTGCTGGGGACAATGCCTGTGCTGTAGCAGGGTCACAGCAGAAACAAAAAGGATTTTGTTGAAGATGTTGTTGGTTTTAAATTTGAAAACAGTTCTGGTGTCAACTGCTATGCTAATGTAGTGGTTAATGTTTTGTTTTCTCTAGAAAATGTAAAAGAGGGGGAGGCAGTCCAAAGTTCCGTTAAAAGGGCAAAGGAAAGGATCGGTGGTTTGAACTATCAGTGAAAAAGGGGAGGGGGTGCAACAATTTTTCCTACCGGGTCACACTGTGCTTTCCCCGGAACTGAGGTCTGCAGGATTCTAGTAATTCAAAGTGAGGCTGGCGCCAGCATGGGAGCGCCGACGTCCCGCGGATACAGTTTCGTCACTCCACGGGCGATCATGGCAGTCATTCCCCATCGGGGGTCGGAGACTCCCGCGGCTCCTCTAGAATCTTCAAGGTCGTGGAGGACTACGGTGGTGGAGTCAAGCAGTGACCGGGCCATTTCTTTATGCTGGGCCCGCTCTTGCCAGGTCGACCGCCATTTTGAGAGTTCGGTAGCTACTGGCGATCGCGGGGTCAAATGAGCGGACGGGCTCCACCCTGCCGGGCGAGACGTTGCAGCATGGCCACAGTGGAAGAACCCTTTTCCGGGCGCCTGGAGCGCTGAGGGTGCAGCTGGGAAGCCTCCACCTGGGGAGGCGGGAGAGGCCTGTTCGCACCGTCTCTCCCTCCCAGTGCACCCCACGGCGTCTCGCTTGAGATTTGTTATGGCCGGACCAGGCGATGAGGACGAGGGGGGGGGGGGTCGGAGGCATGTGCAAGACATCCCCCCCCAGTGTTGTCGCAGCCATTATTCAAGAAAGAAGAAGTGTCCCGTCCGTCTTCGGGACGGGCTTCCGGTAGATGTCGGCCGGACGCCCCTGGCTCTGGCCCCATGAACGGGTTTCTTGGTTTATCGGCTGCAGCCGGATCCCGTCGTCCTCGGCCCCCCGACCGTTGGTGGCCGGACCGGAAGAGCATGTGGCGGGAGTACCTGCAACTCTCAAGGGCCACCGCGGCCGGACTGGGAGAGAGAGGGGAGGGTCGAGGAGACATTCCCCCCCCCTGCAACTGTTCAGCGTTGTAAAGGCAATCCCCTGGCCGGGTCCCGCTGGCCTCGGCCTCTCCTCCGGCTACACCCTACGTTAGGATCTCCTGGCCGAGGCGTGGCAGCAGGACCTGCCTTATATGGGCTGCTCCCGGCTGGGCGTAGCCGCAACCCTGCCCCACCTTGGAAGGTTCCAGAGTGGGGGCGGATGTTCTACTGACTTGCATTTTCCCTAGTCTATCGATTTTTTTGGCGTGGCAGGCGGTGGGACAGCGAGGGGGGATTTGGTTTCTCTTACTGTTTTTCTGGTCTCTCACCACTGGCATATTTTAACGTTTTCTTGTTTCTAGGACATTAATAGGTTTTATCATTACGTTATGTTATCGTTTCTTTGTTCGTTGTTTAATAAAAGTTCATGTTCATCAGTGGCCTACTGATTTTCGTTTTCCTATTCTTTTCTTTCCAGGTTGTTTCATGCTAAAGTTTCTGTTAACAGGATACAGTGATCACTTCGTTATTATTGCATATGTCCTTTTCACTAGGGGTGCTCTCTGGTCGGGCCAGATGACGTATCTCTAGTAAATGGTCCGGGTGAAACAGGTGCATCAATCAGTGGGGAGTAGATAGGCATGACAGATTACAACGGGGGAGAAAGGTCCGCATTACGTACCCTTTCACTACTTGCAAAGATTTTCCTACGTTTATTTGCAAACAGGGAATACCTCCAAAAAGAACTAATTCCCAAACAGTCAATGTTCGGACAATCAATCAATCAATGAGGAATGAAATAGGTACGACGTGTTAAAGGCTTGCGTTACCTACCCTTCACTATCTGCAAAGGGAGAGAGAATATTCCTATTCGTCCTCGTTTGCAGGCAGAGAAGATCCTTAAGAGAACCAACTTCGAACAATTCAATGCTCGATTGAAACAATCAACAAGGGGTACTGTGAACACAAATGAACGCCGCTTATGTACATACGCATTGCTATTTTCAACAGGTTGTTCCTAATGTTTCTATTTTAGCGAGGTCAAAAAGAGATCCCATTAGTGGCCTACTGATTTTGTTCGATTCCTTTTGTTTTTTTACACGATTTTTCGCTATCTGCAAAGACTAAACAGAGTATTGCGACTCTGTGCTTGTTTGTAAATAGAGAATGAACCAAAGAGAACAATCAATCAAATGGAGAGAGAAGCAGGCACGACGGATTACAAAGGGGGCAAAGGGCTGCGTTAACTACCCTTCACTATCTGCAAAGAGAGAGTACTCCTAATAGAAATGAGGGGTGGGGGGCAGCATTCAAAGCAGATCAGTGTGCATAAACACGAAAATGTTTTTACTTACCACGTACTTGACATTCGACAGCTTATGATATTTGCTATTAAAAAACCATTGAAATTCACTGAAAAAACCATAGGTTATAGACCATATATAGTTAGGAATTAGCATTTACAAAACCTTGAAAATTCACTGAAAAAACCATAGGTTATAGACCATATATAGTTAGGAATTAGCATTTAAAAAACCTTATTTTACTCACACAAAACCATTGAAATTCCATATATAGTTAGTTGCACTAACTATATATCGCGCACCCGCAATCCACTGCTGATGATGTCACATATTACATCATTCATGACATGGTCAGTGACATCACTGATGACATCACTGATGACATCTCAAATGACATCACTGATGACATCACTGATGACATCTCAAATGAGGGTCATTTCAGATGTCATCAGTGATGTCATCAGTGATGTCATTTGAGATGTCATCAGTGATGTCATCAGTGATGTCACTGACCATGTCATGAATGATGTAATATGTGACATCATCAGCAGTGGATTGCGGGTGCGGGATATATAGTTAGTGCAACTAACTATATATGGAATTTCAATGGTTTTGAGTGAGTAAAATAAGGTTTTTTAAATGCTAATTCCTAACTATATATGGTCTATAACCTATGGTTTTTTCAGTGAATATATTATAGACCATAGGTTAGAGACCATATATAGTTAGCTGGACATTTTATTGACATAAAACCAATGAAATTCCATATATAGTTAGTTGCACTAACTATATATCGCGCACCCGCAATCCACTGCTGATGATGTCACATATTACATCATTCATGACATGGTCAGTGACATCACTGATGACATCACTGATGACATCTCAAATGACATCACTGATGACATCACTGATGACATCTCAAATGACATCACTGATGACATCATCTAGTGTCTGTGTGTTTTTGTAAAGTTTAAAACACTACAACACAACCCTAAACCCTAAAACACTACCCCCAGCATGACACTACACTAAACAACCACCACAACTCTACACTACACTAACACAAGACTACACTACACTACACTACACTACACAATCACTAACCACGAAAAAATTAACACAAACCCACTTATATATGGAATTTCATTGGTTTTATGTCAATAAAATGTCCAGCTAACTATATATGGTCTCTAACCTATGGTTTTTTCAGTGAATATATATATATATATATATATATATATATATATATATATATATTTTTTTTTTTTTTCAGAATCAGAGGTTGCAACATCTGAGGATGAATCAACAAGAACGAGCAGAAGACCAACAGAAGGAGCAGATGCCAGAGAGCCTTTTTTAGACGAATTTGAGGTGTTGAAAGAAACACGACAACGCCCCCAACCTCAGATGAGGAAAAAATACACAAAAAAAGGAGGAAAACAAGGCGCGGGAGAAGGGGCCGCACAAGATTCAACATCAGTAGTGACCCGGAGCAAGGGAAGGGGGGCGAAACGATAAAACATGAGAACACTATCGTCAACCTCTCTCAGAGAAAACTTTCGATCTATGAAGAAAAGGTACTGAGAAGAGGCATGTCTTTCTGCCCGACTGCCAATTTTGATCCTGTAGAGACAAGGATTGACATTTTCAAATTCACAAGGAAGTTGAAGCTAGATAAGATCTTTGCTAATCGTCCGCCATCGGAACAAATAGCTGACTTTGGCACAACTGACGAAATGACTAGTGATCTCATAGATGATGATCTACCTCTCCTTCAAACCACACATATTTTAGCAGGCAGTGAAGATATGCCTAGCTCAGGGGAGATCCTAAGGAGGGAAGAAACCATACAAAAGAGAGACCCTAGCAAATTCAAGAAAAAATCTAAATTTCTGCCACATGTGACACATGACGCGATCGACGTCTTCAATGACGCAGTACTCCAAGATTTGGACAAAATGATCTCTAAGAGGATGGAAATTACAAGAAAAAAATCCAATATATCCAGCATGGAATGGCAAGCAATAAAATCACTTAAGGAAGACAACAGCATAGAGATCAAATCCTCTGACAAAGGGGGGAACATTGTAATTTTTGATAAAGATCAATATAAAATGGAGGCTTTGAAACAACTGGAAGACAAAGAATGCTATGAGGTCATTACCAAGATTGAATTTGATAAATGCATCTTGGAATATCATGGACTCCTCAAAAATTGGATGGATGAGGGTATGTTGAGCAAGAATGAACATGAATATCTACATTGTGCACACCCGATCATCCCCACTTTCTACCACCTGCCAAAGGTGCACAAAAACATCAAGCACCCACCTGGGAGACCGATTGTCTCATCCATAGGAAGTCTTCTAGAAGCGACCTCAAGATTCATTGACAATTACCTATCACCCTTTGTCAAGGACCTCCCATCTTTCGTCAGAGACACTCAGGACTTCCTTAGGATTATTGAGAATATACAATGGGAGGATGACATGCTTCTCATTACTCTGGATGTAGCGAATTTGTATACATGCATCGACCATCAAGATGGACTTCAAGCCATTGAATGGTTCCTAAAAAAGAAAAGCATGCATTTCCATCAACACAATCGCATGCTGCTAAGGATGACTGAATTTTGTCTTTTTAATAACATCTTTCTTTTTTCAGGCACAATGTATCGCCAAATCAGGGGGACCGCCATGGGTACGTGCTTCGCCCCCAGCTACGCGAATTTATTCGTGGGCTGGTGGGAGAAGCACGTGGCCTGGGGGGGGACCAACGAACATTGGCTGGACAATATTATGATTTGGACCAGATACATTGACGATCTGTTTGTGGTCTGGCGGGGAGACAGGCCCTCGGCTGAGAGGTTTGTGTCAACGTTAGGCGAGAACAGTCTCAATTTGAGGTTCACCAGTGAAATCAGCAATAAAACAGTCCACTACCTGGACCTGGAGGTGTTTGCGGAGGGAGGCAGAATTCAGACCAAACTCTACCGCAAGCCGACGGCGGGCAACGCCGTCTTGCATGCCGCAAGTCACCACCCCAGATCCATGGTAAAGAACATCCCATATGGCGAGTTTTTGCGCCTGAAGAGAAATTGCTCTGAACATAGCGATTTCCTTTCAGCACAAAAAGCAGCGACCGCCAGATTCATGGAACGAGGGTACTCACAGAAATCACTACTAGAAGCCTCGGAAAAAGTGGATCTGATAAATAGGAAAGACCTACTGGTGAACAAAAACCTGAAAGAAACAGAAAGGACGAAACCCATAACTAGAATGATAACGACCTATAACATGAGATCTAACGAGGTGGTCCAGATTTTTAACAACAACTGGCACATTCTAAAAACAGACATTGTTCTGAAAGACAGAATATCAC